>NC_030851.1:3561732-3705550 GCF_000208745.1 Theobroma cacao | reverse complement strand
TCTCTTCTCGGATTTCTCTCTCCTAGTCGGCGAATCACTTCGCCTTCCGTTGCCGGCGTCAAGCTCTCTCCTTTCTTCTCTCCGCCGGCCGTTCCTTCTTTTTCTCTCTCTACCGCTTTCTCTTCTCAGATCTCACCCCTCTTTCTTTTTTTGTTGTTGTTTTTTTTCTTTTTTTTTCCTTGTGGCTAACTGCCGTTTTCTCTCTTTTTTTGCAGGGTTTTTAAAGAGCCGGGTTGTCCAATTTTTTGGACAACCCGGCGAGGGGGGTTCTGGCACCCCCTGGAGTTGGTGGTCAGAGCCCCCCACTTCACGCGTAGTGGGTGGGGGATGGGATGGCGATCCCCATTTTTTTTTAATTATTATTTATTTTATTTATTTATTTTATTTAATTTAATTTAATTTTAATTTTTTTTTATTTAGGTGTCTACAATGGTCCTAATGAAGACTGTGCATTTAATAATTTACATTATCTTCGATCTATGAGACGTTAACAACTCAGAATGAACAATACTCACTAGAGTTGGTGAGTTAATATGAACCATAACAATTGGTATTAAAAACAATTACTTATTAGAACCATAAGGACCTAATTAAACAAGTTAGTTTTTTTTTTTCACCAAACAGAATCTAGCACGTTTTCCACCTATCAATGTAGGAAGCAAATAAAAAGAGAAAAAGAATCTGTAAAAGAAGCAAACAAGAAAAATGGCTTGTTCCAAGCTAGGCAATTCACTCTGGGCTAGCTAAATTTTCCAAATTGACTCTGTGCCTATGGTATTTTGTTGGAAACAGCTGGTCACCTTGTGATTGTTACCATAACAACGAAAGGATAGATTGTTTGTTGATGAAAGTGATTGTCATTGTTAGTAAGGAATGATTGTCCAGCCTAGTGGAGCCCAAAAGTTATTTGGACTTGAAGATAGTGGGAATGGAAAAATCAAATTAAAAAGAAATAAACCTCCAAATGTAGAAAGAAAGCTATCATAATCCTTCTACTTCCTTATTTCAGCCTCCACTCTTAACTAGTTTACTAATTTGCAAGTGTCAAGGGCCTTATATTATATTCCCACTTGAAAATTTCAACCTCAGTCCCTTTGTGTAAGGCTAGCTCTCGCAAATTATATCCATAAACCTGTGTGGAATTCATCCTTTCAATGGATTTCCTGCAAACTCTAGCATCTCTTCAATCTTCATCAATCTTCTTTCTTCTTTCTCTCTTGGTTTTCTTCATTTTCGTGTTGTGCCGCAGCAGGAAAGTCGCATACCCTCCAGGCCCTAAAGGGTACCCAATTATTGGCAACATGAACATGATGGACCAATTGACTCATCGTGGGCTAGCTCGGCTAGCCGAACAGTACGGTCAGGGCGGTCTACTCCACCTTAGGATGGGCAAGCTTCACATAGTGGCTGTATCTACGCCAGAAATGGCCCGAGAGGTCCTCCAGACCCAAGACAGCATATACTCAAATCGGCCCGCAAACGATGCCATAATCTACTTGACCTATGATAGAGCTGATATGGCCTTTGCCAATTACGGCCCGTTTTGGCGTCAGATGCGTAAGATCTGTGTCATGAAGGTCTTCAGTCGGAAACGAGCTGAGTCTTGGGCCTCCGTACGTGAAGAAGTGGGCTCGAAACCGTGATGAAGAAACTGGGTTCCCCTGTTAACCTTGGCGAGTTGGTGTTTGCCTTGACGAGGAACATAACTTACAGGGCAGCTTTTGGGTCGTTTTCACGAGACGGGCAAGATGAGTTTGTCAAAATCTTGCAAGAATTCTCCAAGCTTTTTGGAGCTTTTAATTTTGCAGATTTCTTCCCATGGTTGGGGTGGATTCATGGGAAAGAATTTCGCAAGAGGTTAGTCAAGGCTCGGGCATCACTGGATGGGTTCATTGACCACATCATCGATGAACATTTGGCAAAGAGAAAGAAATATGGCAAAGATCATGACATAGAGGAAGACATGGTAGATGAATTAATGGCTTTTTACAGCGAAGATGTTTCCAAAGGAGATTATGACGAGTCGTCCCAGCCTACGATCAGGCTCACCAAGGATAACATCAAAGCTATTATCATGGTAAAGAATTACTTTAAATGTTAGAAACATGCTTACCACTTTTTCTTTCTTTATTCTTATTTGGGTGATGATATGATATTCACAGTTAAAGCTATCAAATCTATTTCAATAAATTTCTAATTAATTACTTACCAAATAAAGTAATTTGTTTATATATGCATGCATATTTCTTTATTCAACTACTATATTTATGTCTATGACAGGACGTAATGTTTGGTGGAACTGAAACCGTGGCATCTGCAATAGAATGGGCAATGGCGGAGCTAATGAAGAGCCCCGAAGACCTCAAGAAAGTCCAGCAAGAACTCGCCGATGTAGTCGGGTTGAACCGAGTCGTCCATGAATCCGACCTTGAAAAATTAACCTACCTCAAATGTGCCATCAAAGAAACCTTACGCCTCCACCCACCAATCCCTCTCCTCCTCCACGAGACGGCTGTGGACTCCGTCCTTGCCGGGTTTCGAGTACCTGCCAAATCGCGTATAATGATCAGTGCTTGGGCTATCGGGCGTGACCCGTCTTCATGGAAAGACCCGGATGCGTTCAAACCAAGTAGATTTCTGAATGACGCTGCACCTGATTTTAAGGGTAGTAGCTTTGAGTTCATTCCGTTTGGGTCGGGTCGGAGGTCTTGCCCGGGAATGCAACTGGGGTTATATGGATTGGAGTTAAGTGTGGCTCATTTGCTTCATTGCTTTAATTGGGAGTTGCCTGATGGAATGAAGCCTAGCGAGCTTGACATGAACGATTTGTTTGGACTCACTGCTCCTCGAGCGAGCCGACTCGTCGCTGTGCCGAGTTACAGGTTGAGTTGTCCATTCCCTGGACTGGAAAATTAATGGGGTTGAAGAAGTGGTAGTGGACAAAACATGCAAAACAGAAGCAAGAAGTTTAATTGAAGCTATGGACTTATGGGGTATGGATGAAAATGGGTTTAGTCATAAATATTATTCTATGTTGTTCTTTTTAAGTTAATTATGCAAAGAAAATGTTGGTAGCTTTTCATTTGTTTTGTTTTGTACAAGTTAATCTAGAAAATTGATTTAATGTAAGATAGTTTTATCATACATTTGATATATATCAATAGCAACTTAAGTCATATATCAAATAGCAAATAATGGAGCTTATTTATGGGTAAAAATTGGCTAAAACTTTGCTTAATTTAAGCATATATTACTTATTTAAGGATGAAAGGCAAATCAAGTATTTTTTTACCAATTTTGTTGGGTATATTTTATCAAAATTCAAGGAGATTTGATTAAATAGTAACCCTTATGCATGTACTTGAAACGAACATACATGTATATATTACAAAAATCAACAAGTCATTGACATCATATTAAAGGAAATATTTTATGAAAATTTAAATAAATTTTTATTTTTTATTTTAAATTAAATATATCTTCACGATTAATTAACAAATCATTGACATATATTAAAGGAAATATTTTATCAAAATTTAAATAAATTTTTTATTTTTTATTTTAAATCAAATATATATTCAAGATTAATTAAACTGATGTTAGTTAAACTAACACATGATCACATGACAATCTCAACCTCCACTATGACAAGTTAGCTTGATATTTTAATGTAATTTAAATATAAAATGATAAATATTATTTTGAATAACGAAAACTAGTCAATTATTAGTTATAAAAAATTATTGATTTAAAATAAAAATATAAAATTTTGATCGAATGCAATTAAAAAATAAAAAAAATTAAATTTTTTTAAAGTATCATACCTAAATTTTTTAGTGATTTAAGGTAAAGATCATGTTAATTATTCATAACCGCTCTTAGTATACATTTAAAATTCTAAAGAATATTGAAATATATATATATATATATATATATATGTTGATGAGTTCTTCAAGAACTACCGAACCAAAGTTTCGTTCACATTTTTGCCTCTGCCTAAAAGATAAGTAGTATCCATACTTTTGCAGGTGAAGATGGACGTTTCTTTTCGACTATCCATGCACAGTTTGTAACGTCATCCATACAGTTAAAGTTCTCTACCTCACAGAAAACAACTCCAACTCTTCGTCTATATACTATGAACCTCTCCAACACTTTCTTTCAATTTCTCATCAATTAACTTACTTTCTATCTCACAACAGCTACCACGAAAAGCATCAACCATGGCTTCTTTAACCTCTGCTTTGGCAACTACATCTCCTTCTGTGAAGCCACATTCTTCTTCACGGACCAAATCACTGTTGCCTGTAGTTTTCAAGCTGATCACAAACCCAACTTTAAGTAACAGCTCCAAGCTTTTCACTTCCTCCACAAACTACAACAGTTTCTCAGAACCCAAAACATCTTTCACTTTCAAAAGTCACGCCATTCCATCTAATAATAACTCAACACCCTGTAATTATTCGTATCATTTTCTCTCTGTGTGTGTGTGTGTGTTTGATCATGTGATAATGATCATTTTGGGTTTTCTGATTAGGTGTCTTCTTTTGTGCAGGCAAAGTCCAAGAACTGTATGTGTATGAGATAAACGAGAGAGATCGTGGGAGTCCTGCTTATCTAAGTTTGAGCCAGAAATCTGTCAAGTCTCTAGGTGATCTTGTCTGTTTTAGCAACAAAGTAACTTTCTTCGTCCTCTCTGTTTCCTTTTTCCCATTTTAATACTTTGTTCTTTCTTCCTCATCTCTTTTTTTGGGTTATTTTATTACAGCTGTATACGGGGGATATGCAGAAACGGATAGGAATAACATCGGGGATGTGCATTCTGGTCCAACACAAACCGGAGAAGAATGGAGAGCGTTACGAGGCGTTGTCCAGCTTTTACTTCGGCGACTACGGTCACATGACGGTGCAGGGACCTTACATGACCTACGAGGATTCGTATCTGGCTGTGACTGGTGGGACAGGGATCTTCCTTGGGGTCATCGGCCGGGTTAGGCTGCACCAAATTCTGTTCCCTCTCAAGCTCTACCATAGCTTCTATTTGGAGGGCATTGCAGACCTCCCCGAGGAGCTGCTTGGGGAGCCTGTTGAGCCCAACCTAGAAGTCGAGCCCAGCTCTGCTGCACAAGCTTGTGAACCCCATGCCACCATTGCTAGTTTCACTGAATAATTATGTTAACCATGATCTCAAGTAAAGGTTGTTTTAGAATTTATGGGTTATTTTTCTCCTTTTTCCTTGTCCACGTCCTTTGTTTTGATAATCAATGCGATTGGCAATAAATAATTTGTTTTCTTGCCCATGGTCTGCTTACGGATATTTTTTGGCTCATGGACACTAACACGGTAAGCACAATTCCATTTCTAATATACATTCTTCAATTTAAATAATTTTTTAATGATATACAGCATGTTTTTTTTCTATTTTTTTGGGCATACAAAACTTATATTGGCACTTGTATATATCATATTCATGAATAAATGGTCAACATTATCATGTTTACTTTTCCATATCCAAGAAAGAGCCAATAAAACTAAAAATTTGACTCTACACGTTGACCCTTTGATGTAGCATATACGTTCTTCTTATTTACCAAGCATTTGGATTAGTCTTACAAAAGGAGATGTAAATAATATGTCAAAACAGAAACCACAATACTATCAGCTGCAAGGCTGGAAGAAAATGGCATAGTTCAAATGCTAACTAGAGATCATAGTTACCCGCATTAACACTATAATCAAATATTCTCACACAAAAAATCAAGCAAACTAATTGTAATAATCTCACTTTTGGAATTCTACTACATTGACATTGACATATTTCAAACATATTTTTATTCATGCATATGAAGTAGCGCAAAGTAATCATGAAAGACCAACTTTAAAGTGTTGAGTGATAAATTCGCACCATTGCCTGACCAATAATTTGTTGCTTTGATCATACTTGAAAGAAGGATGCAAAGAAATCTTTTACATGATCTAAAAAGAATGGATCATGCTACAATATCTCCTTTACCTTCCTAGAATGGCATAAAATCATACCAAGTAAGCAGAGTTACACACAATAAGTAGTGCTTAATCCTAAAAGAAGCACTAACAATTGTTCCAGATCAACTGGGATCCATCAACCAAGTAATTCCCCAGAAATCCAGTTGCCAGAAAAAGAATGAAATTTGAGATTTATATAAGTGGCATTACTAAAAACAAATGTCCTGCTACATCAGGATGCGGACTACAGCTAGCCCAACTGCAGATATGGAAACAAGGGTACCTATGCAGTACTTAATCACATCATACTTTGCAGCTTCCAACTGGGCTCTTAAAGCATGAATTTCCTATAGACAGTTCAAAGGATAAGGTTAATATTGTATGTCAGCATCTAAACACAAATTTTCAAACAAAATAAACAAGCTCACCCTATCTAGCTTGTTTGTCAGGTTGTTAGTTTCCGCATTCTGATTGGCTAGTTCATCACGTATTCGCCTAAACTCAGTTCAGAGTTAAGAATATAAATGATTGTAACAACTGAAGAAAGCAACTACGGTCATGCAGGAAAGCAGTTTAAAATTAAGTCTACTTACCCTCTTTCAAGATTTAAATCCAGACGCTGGCCAGCAGTGACTTTGTCAATTTCATACCTGTTTGAGATACCCATTATATAAAATCAAGTCATCAAAATATTCAGAAAAAGTAAGAAACCATTTCCATTATACTCCATACAATATACCTTAGTTCACTTCGCATTTTTTCTATGTCACCCCGAAGCTTTTCAGTTTCACGTTGCAGCATAGAAAAATGATGCTCCTGCAATAAAAGAAAAACTCATAAGAAACCACAGGACTATAAGTATTTGCAGTATATCCATCTGATAGTCCACTATCAATGACAATTCAGAATATATGAACAAAAACTTAAAAAAAACAAACAAAAAAAAAAAACATTTAGAATTGCTTATTCTGACAAACACATATTTACATGAGAAAAAGTGAATAAAATCTAATGGCCATCAAATAACACTAAGCTTGTAAAGGGCATGCTCCACCATAGCAATAACAGAACAATCTCAACTAAAGTAATCATCAGTAGTACAACAATAGAACGAGGGAAGGCAATGATCAGGTCCCAACAATTAAATATTTTAACCAAGTGAGATTGATAGGACCAAATTAACTAAAATAATTAAAGATAAAAAATTTTAGTGCATAGATATATGGATGAAGTTGCTGATTAGGAATAAATTTATAGATAATGGTGCATATCAATAGACTGATACAGAGAACTACTATGAAGTCTAATCATATGAAAAACCTTGCTACTATGAGTTCAAATTGTCTCAATTGGCTAGCAATTTCAAAATTGATCTAATGGAAAAACTACCAAAAAACCCTTTCCATCCCCATACTCATTCATCTTAGAATAACTTGTGGAATAAAAACTTCATATATTATCAATTGCTAAGCATATGAGATCCAAAACCTCATTGTTTTCCTCTGTTGAAATATCTTTGACCTAAACTTTAAAATATCCATCTGATTTCAAGTTACTACACCTCCCTGTATTCTTCTCTAACCTACACTTCACTTTTGATACAAGATTTGTTAATTGTCATCTTCATATTCTCCTTCACCTCTTTCCTTTTCTACACCTTAGCCGTCATCAAGAAAAAAGAAATGCAAGAGAAGAAAGTGCTGGGACAAAAGGGTACTAAAATAGCAATTAGAAGCTCAAGTACCCTAAGCCTAACCCAGCCTCAGAACTAGCAACACTGAAAGTTGACACACAAAAAAAAATGGCCATGATATCATTAATTCAAATCAAATGAGCTGTGACAACAAATAGTTTCTGCCAGTAACAACATTTGTAGAGAATCCCAAATACTAAAGTCTGTAAGAGATTGATTGAAGCGTACAGTTTCAGTCAAATGACAAGATCTAAATATGAAATACACACATGATGAAAACTGCTGCTATAGATTAACAGTACCTGAGAACTTTTTACTTCAGACTTAAACTTGGATAAATTGGCTTCCTGAAGCATCTCGGTCTACAAAAATAAAACAAAGCAAAAATAACACTAAAAACGATAGTGATTGAAGAGCAGAAAACAAAAGCAATGGAAACAAATAAAAACATCTTTGCCTTCTGCATTTCTGCTTTTGAAACAAAAGAATGTGACACATTCTCCAAGCTGTCATTTAACACTTCAGTTATTGCTGCTGTTATTGCCTCCGCTTGTTTTGATGGCACACCTTGTGCTTCCAAACTTCGAACCTATATGATAAAACAACTCAAAATTAAAAAAATAATAATTAATTTTGAAAAATTCTACTAGGTTAAAGAAATATATAAAAAAAAAAATCAACCAAAAGTTTTCAACAAAAAAACCAAAATCTACTCGAATTAAACCTACTATCTCACGTTGATTTTCATAAGTAAACTACTATTACAACTCTATTTCTCAGTTTTCTCGGCAACCAAACAGCAAGTTCTAAGAAAAATAAATAAATAAAAAGAAAAAAAAGTACCAGAGCCAATGTATCGACGAGAAAGGCACGTTTTCCGTTGGACTTAACGAGTTGAGAAATCTGCCGATATCTAAACCTGTTAATTAGGGAAGCTGAATGCGCATTAAACCCTAACTGAACCACGCGCTTACACGCGCTCATTTTTTTTTTTTGAATCACTAAAAAATCCGGTACCGACAAGGGAAAATCAATGCAAATTGGTTTCACAGAAAAGAAGCAAAACTCGATATTTTTTGCAAGTAAATAGATTGAAGGAAGGAACGGAAGGAATCAAGAAAAGAGGGCGCGGGGAAGAGTTGAAAGGCAATACGAATATGTCTACAGGCGGCGAACACGCGGGTTATGATGAGAAGGTTGGTTGAAGAGGAGGAAGTTAAGTTGAAAATTTTGGGGCAGCACAACTGCTTGCTTGGGGAGGCTTTTTTTTTTTAATCTTTTATGTAGGCTTACTTTGCTTGCCCAAAACGCACCCGCTGCTCACCTTCTCATCCAAAAGTTTAAATGGAAGTAGGCACCTTACTCTTCTCTTTTTTTTTACTACTAGTACAGGAAATTGCTGCAAAGTCCTGATGACTAAAGAAGAATTATTATTTTTGTTTACAATTCTATTTCTTTTCCCTTTTTTTTAATTAATCGAATCTTTTAAAAAAAATATATTTAAAAAAAATTTAAATTACGTAATAAAATTAAATAAATAGTTATTTTATTTGTACATAACCACACTTACGAAGGAGTGGGAAAACAATAGCTAAATGAAAAAGTCAAAAATTTCAGCCCACCATGCCTCATTTTTTTTTTGTTTGGAGAAAAAATGGATTCGGATGCAAATTTTCTTGTAAAAAAATTCTTATACCATTTTTAATTGCAAAGATCATATGCATTAAGAAGGAAGTATCTAAAGGCTAAACTTGAAAACAAAACGCATTCTTCGCATGCAATGAATTAATTACAAGAAATTAAGAGCATAAGAATTGCAATGAATATTCTATGCATCAGTGGTACACATTAGAAATTTCCTAGCAGTTAGCAGGGTCTCAGTATGAAGTTAGGGCTATCTTTGTAACAATTACAGCTGCTTTGGAGGTGGCAGTTTATTATAGTATCAAAAGGTTGAGCTATGTAAATAAACAGGCTCCCATTGTTGGAGTGACTTCATATACTCAATTAAAAGGTGTTTATTACAACAGTCAAATGCTTCTTCCCCCCTGCTCTGAAAAGAGGGTACTTGATTTAATTCAAATTGGAGACAAAAAAACAGTAGAATCATTATAAGTTTGTATTAAGCTTCCCTCTCAAGTATATATCATAATTGTGCTCAGCAATCTCACTTTGGTCGCTTGTACAGAATGTCATCCAGACTTTCTTTTATGCGGTTTCCAATTTTATTCAGATTCTTGACAACACCTGCTGCAACAAGCCCCGCATTTCTCTTAAACCTGCATATTCAGTAATCAACAATTCAGGATTCTGGTCTTTTATTGGAAAATATATATTAGGCAGAAACACATAATTATCTTTTACGCATCAAGAATTTCCAATCTCAATCAGTGCTTGCCTGTTATAGTACTCGTCTCCTATTGACTGCGTTGACTTGTGGGTTTGAGGTTGAGGATGTCCGTGGATTTCTATAAAAGAGCAAATATAAAAGACCACATTATTAGAACAGAACATAAATCAGTACTCATCTCCAGCTCAAATCCTATGAATCAAATTGGTGGAAGACTGCCTGGATCGGTCTGCCCCTATTCTTATCTCCCTACCCTTAAATTTAACTATTTTCCCACTCTCTTCTATCTCTATTCTTTATTTCTCTCTCTTTTTCCCTCCCTTGTTCTGCATCACATATCTCCTCCTCAGAAGATGTTTCAAACAAATCACCACACCCAAACAACAAAAACTGTTGCTCCTACAAACTTTCTGATCACCAATTAAACTCCATCATCTCTGCTTCTACCTTCTTAATGAAATTGCATTCCTGAATCCCGTTTTTGGTCACACTTAACCTAAAACTTTTAGACTATAAAAGGTAATCCTCCAGATTTCTAACAGGTAATAAACTCCAGCCTCAGTCTCCTCTGCTACGATTATATCATCCACAAATAACATGCACCAAGAGATAACATCTAGAATATGTTCCTAGCAAGTTCCAGCAAGAACTAGTGCAAAGAGGGAAGGACTTGATGTATATTATTGGTGTAACATTATTCTCACAACTTCCTTAAAAAAAGAAAAAAAGACAAAATTTGAACTGAATGACTTCAATACCTTTGCTTTTATGGATATTGGCAGGAATATGGTCAGCAGATGCAGGTGTTCTGTCCAACAATACCTGAAGCAACAGATAACCATAGTGGAATATGATTTGACAGAAATATAACAGACATAAAGATAAGAATTTAACCACTTATATAAACATATTTTATAAGGGAAGAAATCTATTGAAAATATGTGAGATAATGCTCATCATCCATTTCACCATTTAGGAAAACCTAGATTTTTTTTACAGGTAAATCAACATATGATTGAGTAGCCATATCCACTATATTAATAGGTAATTTAAAAATCACCTGACATGAATGCAAACTAACCACATAAGAAATTTGAAATTCATAAATATTCATATAGACTGAGAATTGATGATTTCCTCCAACTGAGTCCTAAACCCTTTGAGCATAGGTATGCATGTAGCAACATACAAATCAATAGACAATAGACACCCTCCCTCCTCGTATACGAATTTGTTGCAAAAATTCACAACCTCCAAGCAATTCAAATACAAACTATACTAGTAGTAATACGTTGCCAAAACTCACAGTCTACAAGTTAGACAAATACAAAATATATGCATTTAGGAGGAGAAAGAACTAAAAGACGAGAGGAAATACCTCGAGACCGACACAGAATGGTAATTCAACTGGTTTATGAGCCTGATCAGTTGAGGAATCTTTGTTATCTAAGTAAACGGAGTAACCAACACAAGCATACTTGAAATCTGTAAGAGTGCGGCCTTCCTTGGAAGCTTCCAACTCAGATTCCCCAATCATGTAGCTGGGTACTATCATAAGCTTCATTCAGTACATATCATTTTTTTTTCCAAAATTTCAACAAATAAATCGAATAAATCAAAGCAATCAAACGAAACATAAGAAAAGAGTGTGAGAGAGAGACCTTGTTGGAGAGTCTTAGGGATGCCAACGCAGGTGGGGTTTCGGGATTTGGATTTAAGAGCCGAAGAGTAATAAAGGCATCCTTTGCATGATTTCCCCTTGGATCCTTGGCTTTGATTGTTTGAAGAATTAGGGTTTGGATTCTGGATTTCGCTCTTTGCGTCTTCTTTGTTGCTCATCGTTGGCTTTGATCGTTAGGATTATCTCTCTGCGTCTTGTATGTTACAATGACGGAGGAGGAGATTGGTCTACTGATACCGGCTCGTCCTAGGCCCTTCGTTTTTGGGCTCAAAAGAATTAGTGCTTGTTTGATTTTTTTTTTTTTTTTCAACTTATCTATCTTTAAAAAAAATTAAATTAAACTAAATTTTAAAAATCTTTAAAATTTTTTTTTAAAAAAAATAAATTTTANTTTTTTTTTCAACTTATCTATCTTTAAAAAAAAATTAAATTAAACATAAATTTTAAAAAATCTTTAAAATTTTTTTTAAAAAAAAATAAAATTTTAAACATAATTTTTTTCTTTTTTTAAAAAAAATATAAAAAACTTTTTAATTTTATTTTAAAAATATCTTTATATGTTAAATATAATTATAATATTATTTTTATAAAAAAAATCCTTTATAATAATTTTAATCAAAATTATAACTTATAAAAAAAATTTATCAAACAACTTTAATTTAATTTTAAATTTTTTTTAAAAGCTTTATAAAAATTTTTAAATTAAAAAAAATCAAATCAAATAACACTTAATTTAATTTTAAAAATTATTATTTTTATAAAAATTAATAATAATTTTTAAACTAAAAAAAAATTAAACCAAACAGGCATTGATCGACTTGTCTCCGAAAAACGTCTGCTCGGGTACTTGTTAAAGACAAGGTCAACCATCACTTGACACCTAGAGGCTAGAGCTGGCAAATTTGTCTTATTCGACTGTTGATTAATTACTAGACATGACAAAAATGAAGAATAAGTGGATTCAGGCCCATTTGATAAAATAGAGAAAACATGATCCTCGACCTCGCCATGGCAAGTGCTTAACCAGAAGCTTAGATAGCACCGTCCAGTCTCCATTCGGCACTTGGAGCCACATTTTGTAGTTTAGTAATCGAACATAGCCGCTTCACACTAACTGATATCAGAATAGGATGGAAATTATTGACTAAGGAGTTAGACTGACATTCCATTGTCATAAGGAAAACAAGAGGTGCTAAACTACAAAAGTTTTTACATGTATAAATCATCCAAAGATCTTATAACGTTAGGAAATTTTTAAATGGAATTTTACTGTACATATATAGCTACTCTTTGCTGCTCTAGATTGCCAAAATTTAAGTGTGCATGTAATCGCACGATGCCCCTTTCTTGCAGTGCCCACTTTCATGGAATTTGCACACTCTCTGCCCTTTAAAGGGAGACCTCGAAGAACCACCTCCACTGCCAAATGATGACTGTCGACTCCAAGGTTTGACCCCACCATACCCAGAATCACCACCCTGAGAACCCCTATCCCTTTGATTCGAGAACTTGTCTCCGTTGTGATTCTGTTCGTTTCCCCACATGCCTGAATTTCCAGAGGGCGCCACATAACCAGGATTTGCACTTCCTGGTGTTGCCCCTTGCCCAGGTGCAACCCATCCAGGACTCGTATTAACAACCGCAGGGCCTTGGCCAGGTGGTGCCCACCCTGGAATTGCATTCCCAGGAGCAGTCCAACCTGAATTTGCATTCCCTGGCATTTGTCCTTGGCCAGGTGCAGCCCAACTTGGATTCGGATTAACAGGTGCTGATCCCTGACTAGAAGCTCCCCAGTTAACATTTGGATTTGCAGGTACAGGTGCCCCCCATCCCATGTTTTGATTCCCTGGCATTGGCCCCCAACCAGTGCTCTGATTTCCTGGTGCCTGTCTCAGGACAGCACCTTGGTTATCTGCAACAGCCATACCCCAAGGTAGATTGGTTGGAGCAGGAAGCTGAACGTTTGACTGAACTGGAACAGTAGGCCTCCAAGAATCTGACGCCAGCATAGTTGGTTGGCCAGTAGGAAAATGTCCAGCAGGATTTCCTGTGCTTAAAGGAGCAGAATTTTGACCAGATTGTAATGCATCATTCCAGTGACCATAACTAGCAGGTTGAGGAGGCATGGCAAGTGAGGGATTTGGCTCTAGCTTCTGAGCTGAAGCATTTCCCCATGCTTGAGTTCCGGTTGCAGGTATAGAGGATGCAGCAACTACTTCTTGCCGCAAGACCGAGCCAGAACCCCATCCATGAGTTTCAAGAGAAGGATTATGAGAACTCACAGGTTGAACCAAATTCTGAAGAGATACACCTACATTTTTCATATCAGCACCTGAATTAATTGAAGCCTGAGCATTGACCTGTGTCCTGAGTGATTCACCTGACACTGCCATATGAGAATGCACTACAGGAGCAGCTGGGCTCTCACTCTCTGAAACAACAGTAGGAGGTTGCAGCCCTGAGGTAGCTCCTCGGAATGAATTGGCTACCGAAACAGAAACTGATGACTGAACAGGAGTAGGTGACCATTTGCTTTCAAACACTTGTCCCTTTGCCCCACCACTGGGATTTTGGTTTGGAGTGGGAGAAGGTAGATTTGTGTCAGAGCCCCATGCATCTCGAGAATACTTTGGCATCTCAAGTGAAGATGGGGCAGGTCTGCCTGTGGAAGAAGGGGCTTCAGTTTGAGATTTCCAACTTTCTACTGCAGATTGGCCTGATGAACTCAAAGTACGCTGAGGACTCCAAGCTACATGATTCTGATCAAACCTTGATCTTTCTCCAACTTGATTTTCCATTCCTTGTTTCAGGGTTGCTCCAACACCACTCCCATACAAGGCCACCTGAGCCTTTGGAAAGCTGTTATCTGCTACTGGAGGGTCTTTCTGAAACTTTCCAACCAAAGCATCAGTCAGAAGTATAGAATCATCTTGCTTCTCAGTAGTTCTCCAAATTTTTAACTCAGCAGGGAAATATCCAGTGTCATTCCATTTCCGCAGCTGCACCATTGAAAATGGTCCTTGGACCTTGCCAGATGGATCCTGGTAACGCCAAATCTTCTCCGTTTCATTAATTTGGACAGCAGCCGTTACTCCTGTAGATAGAGGTGTAGGTGAAATTTCTGACACAACCTTTGAAGAAGGTTCCTGTGTTACAACAGAGTGGGTATTCCTAGTGCCAATTTCTGAACTCAAAGCAGTTTTTGGCTTGTCCCAACTGTTTGGTTGTGTTTCTCTCTCCCGTCCTAGGTTCCATAAATTTTCATTCACCATCTCACCAGCTCCAACAGAATCATCCCCTTTGCTCATAAGTCCTTTATTAGATAAGTTCCTGCTTAATTCCCGATTCATGCTAGAATAATTTCTAGTTCCACTCCAAGAATCACTGGAACTGAGACCTCCCTTCCGGGGAGAAATTGGCTCCCTCCCTCTCCTGCTAAAGCCACTACCTCTTGGCCTCATATAGTTATCTGCATGAACCTAAAACATTGTCAAACTGAATGGCAAATACAAGACATAAGAGAGGACACTGAAAATTTTGACAAGGTAAAGAGGACCTTGTCTCTTATCATCTTCCCCTTCATCCTCTTCAGATTCATAACTAGGATCCATGTTAGGGTCTACATGTATCTCTGGAATCTCCTCTAATCTACGCTGTCGCTCCTCAGGTGTCTTTAAAATCTGCAACTTCTCTACACATTCTCTAAGCGTGAACACAAGTCAAGGAATACATTGAAATTGTTTTGGACACAAACAGCCAATTCATTAGAAAGAAATATATTATGCACATAGAAACTTTAGACGAATTCACCAACCAATATGAAATTCTAATTATAGTTAGATTCAAAATTATTTTTTTTTACAAGTTCAATTCATCACTCAGACGTATGAAAGGTATCCTACAGCAGCTACATTCAAGAAGTCCTTCCAGTTTTTTATTTAGAACAACGCAAACAACAATTTTTTCAGATTGCCCACACAATGAGGCTTATGCAGTATTAGTACTTTTTTGAGGCCAAAACCAAAAACAAATGGGCTTAGATTTCAAATGAAAGAGAAACTGACAACCCACACCACAGAGTTTGTAGGGGCATTGGTTTAAAAACAACTGTAACTAAACATGAATCCCACCACAATCTAACCAAACTAATAGAACAATAGAGAGGAAGACTAGCACAAAGATTACCATGAATTGAACATGAAAGATAGAGATTGATAAGCATTGAATTACAGCAAACTGCACCTTCATTATTCACATAGATAGCTTAGATTGTTCAAAAAATTATCTTAGCATATTGAATCTATCACTTAAAAAGCTTAAGCAAGCTTGAAGTCCCTTGTAAGAATATGTGACCATGATTATTGGATCATTAAACACTCAGTAGCCACATAAACATCCTTAACATTATGCTTCATAACTATGAGGGAATGGGAGGCGAGGAAACAGAAAGAGAGCGTAAGGTTTCGGTTCTTTGGATTGCTTAAAATCACAGAGGGCAAGGAAAGGGAGGGGTACATCACCAAACTTGTTTGATTGACAAGTGGAACCAGAAAAAATTGATAAATTTTTGCATCCTTTGACAATTATATACTTTATAAGTAATAATAAAATGTTAAAATAAGAGCAATTTTGTCTGAACAGGAAAGTACCTTTATCGAGGAAACCTTCTCCACCAAATTCCCCAATTTGGAGAAAAAAAAATAAAGGTCTCTAAGGTTTTGGGAGGATATCTCCCCCTTTCTGTGTAAAGATGTTCTGAACAAGGGTAAGGCTACCACTCCTCCCTTCCCTCAATCCAGAAATCACAGTCAAGCCTCATAGCAAACCACAACAAATGTCAGAAGAATGCCATAAGCCATAAAAAAAATGTAGACAAGCATCCAACTGTTGGATAATAGAACAGATAATAAAATTACGAGTAAAGGATATTCCTTTCTATGTCCTTTTTCACTGGCTCGATCACGAAGATGACTGAGACGCATTATCTCTGATTCCAACCACTGCATTGTGATAACAGAGGAACTCAAATTATTCTTTTTTTCTAAACAAAAGGCCACAAATACTGATATTAACATACCAATTAAACCAGTCAAGAGGATCAATTTCCGGATTAACAAATATTGTGAACCATTTTTGCATATGATCCATATTTTAGAAATTTACTTTTTTTCAGATGCCTTTCTTTTTTGTACACAATATCATACTTAATCAAGACTAGCCAACAGGTAATGGTGTACGTGATGCATTTCAAGATTGCAGAACATACTAATTAAACATTCTCCACAGATAAAAATATTGTATGTGTGCATTTGTGTCTACATATATACACATATACAATAACCCTAGTTCAAAAGAAAGATATTTACATCTTTGACTCTGACTGCCTGGATTGCCATGGCCTTTTCCTGTATATCTCCCTGCAGCAACCAATTGATCTTCTAAAAATGACTCCCAATGAAATTTAAAAGAAAAACAAAGATAACTATTCAATAGTATATAAAAATGTGATAAACTAAAACTGAAAAATTACCACAGTCAGCCTGTTGATAAGTCCACACTTTATGCTCTGGCGCAGCCGCTTGCATTCATCCTAACAGATCAGGCAACTTAGCATTATTTTTAAAAGAAATAAGATTTCAATATAAATAAACAAAACAAGATACTGGCCCAACATGATTTGATAATATAACACGCTAAAAATACTGCTGATATTTTGATGCCTTCTATTTTGCTTCATGAACAAGAGAAATAGATTTTCTTTTACAAGCAAAAGAAATAAAATTAAACAAGCCTCTAAGTGTCTAAGCGATAACTTATGAAAAAGTTTTAACACAGATATATTTGACAAGTGTCTAAAAAGCAAAGTCTCAATATCTAAACTAAAAATTTTCAGATAAGATCATATTTACTTTATTCAGAGAAAAAGATACAGAACTCCCCTTATCAAAGATGCAGATGGAAATTGACAAAAGGAAATAATAACATGTAATTCCATGTTCAGCTAATAATTACCTCAGTGAACTCTTGATTTGATATAATATCAATCGATATGATCTCTGTCTTATTTAAATTTAAAATCTCAAGTAGAAAATCAGTTGTTCTTTTGCCAACTCTATATGTTTCAGCAACTTTGTTTGTACCTGTACAGCATATAGTTAATGCATTTAACAATCTTATGAGATTTTGTTACTAGTGTATTGAAGTCAAAAACATGCAAAGATAGACAGTTATCCAAGTATTTACCAACAACTTGCACTAGTCTATACAAATCTTGCTTTTGACCAGCACCAGATATTCTTATTCTCACAAAAGAACCAACAACCTTGTCATGGAATGTTTCAGTATCTTCGATCAAATCCTCCACCAAATTACGTCGCAAATATATTAGATTGATATTATGCATATCAATGGCAGCATAATCATCTAAATTAGATTGAAGTCCCCTTGCATCACCCTTTTTACGTGTTTTACGTTTCTTATCTTTTCCAGTCTTAGTCATAGCATCAGAGTTCCAATCAGCCTCTAGTTGATTAGCTTCAGCATCAACAACACTCCCTTGAATTTCATCTGTCTGAGAATCCTCCTTTGTGAAAAAGATGTGGGGGTCAAGAAGATTTAACATTTCAATATGCCCCACTCTTGGTTTCCCAAACAGACTTTTAAGCCTTGTGTCACAAATGACATAAGACTTATTGCGACGATCTCGAAGTTTATGCTTTTGAATGTAATCCAGTATAAGTTGACTTAGTTCCATTCGAGATAAAACAGATTTGTCACCATTTCTCATGTGCATAACAACTTCCAAAAGCTCTTTTGATGCCCACTCAGCACTTTCATCTGTAGATGCCCCTTCACCACTAGCTGTCACTGTGCTTGGTGAATCACCCTCCCTTGCACGTGACTTTGATTGACTCCTCGTCCTTCTTCGCTTGGAAGCAGTTACTTCAGCATTCCCAGAAGAACCATCCGAGCCAGACCCTCCACCATCATTAAAATCATGTTCATCAGGTGATTCCTGTTTAGCAGCACGACCTTCAGATCCTTTCCAGGGATTCTTAGCCTGAGCAAGTTCATCTGAAGTTATTGATAATCTCCTTTTTAAATCAATCCAGTAATCCTTGAATAGATATTCCCAGCTACTTTTGTCATCAAAATTTACTTGTGCCTGCAAAATAAACAACAAACAACAATGGCGAATGAAAAAAGGGAAAATTTCCAATAAATTTAAGAAAGGGAAAAACAAAGGAGAGGTATTTGTGAAAATAAATCCTCTAATTTACAGCCCCAAAACCCCAAACAAGGAATGAATCAACAATCATATGTGAATACAGCTACAAAATACTTGGCTATGACTGTTAAATTTAATTACTGAATTAGCAGAAACATGAATACATGCTTCTTGATATCCCTTTTAGCCTCAATCTGAAAGATTTTAACATATGATTTTGTCCAGTCTTGTCCACTTTCACTTACAAAGCAGAAATTGAAGGTTACAACTGAAAACAATGCCAATAAGAAGGGCAAGAGGCTAGTATAGAATTTCTTGACACAGCATAATAATTCAAATGCAATGATTATTTGTTCTCAAAAATTATGAAACATTTACAGCCCAGAGTTGCATGCAATAAAGAAACATAGACCACTAAACAGACTATATCGAAAAGAGACACTCACAGCAAAAACAATAGAACCAAAATATTTGCAGTGAACAGAATGTCCAAAGAATTGCAACAAACCCCCACACCCCCACCAAATACCCAGAGAGAAAAGAGAGAGCTCGAGAATGATATTTATAACTTTGACATTATGTGAAGGAAGAAAGGCAACTTTATAAATTGCCGTATTACTTATTTACAACTTACCAAACAATCATAAGCCTATTAGCCCAAAAACTATCCAGAGAAACTAAAACTTCAAACAGAATAGCTACAGCAAGAACAATCAAGAAAAGTGCAGAACTGGTTTCAAATATCAACTTCCAACTATCGATTAAAATCACGGAAGTATACTGCAAATGAAGAAGACAACACAAGAAGTTGAACATACTTAATGCACAGCACCCCACACCCCACCAACCACCCAGAGAGGACAAAAATGATCTCAAAAATGATATTTATAATTTTGACATTATGTGAAAGAAGAAAGATGAGGCTATGAATTGCCAAGTTACATATTTACAACTTTCCACACAATCATAAGCCTATTAGCCAAAATAGTATCAAGAGAAACTAAAACTTCGAACAGAATAGCTAAAGCAGAGCAATCGAGAAAAGTGGAGAAATAGTTTCAAACATCAGCTTCCAACTATCAATTAAAACTATGGAAATGTACAGCAAATGCATAAGACAACAGCAGGAGTCATGCATACTTAATGTGCAACAAAAAAATCAAGCTGTCAATATTTCAAAAAGTACAAATAAAGGAAGATAGCAAATGTAAAGAATAAATACATAAAATAATAAAAATAAAAGATTATAATAATAACATTTCTTTGTTTACCTGCTCATTCCTTTCAATCAACATGATAAGATTCATGCATGACTCACAGAGGCCTTTGTTGCCCCTAACAGATAGGATTACAGCATCTTTGATGCATCCCTTGCATAAGGAAAAGGTACATGTGTAACACATATAATAGGCATTCTTCTTACAGTTGCTGCACAGATGCCAACCTAATTCACAGAAAGAACATTACTCAAATTAGATAGAGATATAAAACACAATGTAATAGACTTGTTGTATATCATGCCTGCAACACTGTAACAGAACGTAAAACCAACCAAGCAGTGACATAAATACAGGCAAACAAGAGGAAATTCATGGAAGCAAATTCTGAGATATCCCTAATTGCATATGCACCCTTGCACCTTGAACAAGCAGACTTGCATCATCAAGAATTCTAGAACTTATACACCCAGCCTATTACTTTCTCAAGACATAAAATGGAAAAATCTAGGCAACTGTTTGACAAATACAAGCTGCAAAAATGGAATAATCTTGAACATACACATATTATAAACCCCGATTTTCACTCACTATAGAATGTTCATCATTTTGGGGTGAACTCAAAGCGTATACACACAGGCACATGGCATGTTAGTCACTAGTAAATTGCACCTCAAAACCTGGCTTACCTTACCTAATGTCTCCTGAAATTAATAAAAACAGTTCTGGCTATTGCTCATTCAAGAAAAAAGAAATAATTTACTAAAGAAATATTGCAAGGCAATTCCCCCTCAAAGTTTCCCTTCTACGATTTTTCTTTCATTTCTTCACATAAAAAACATTACTCCTTATTGCTCCTTCTCATACTAATGAGAATTTAAATGTTAAGCTTTCTCAAGGAAAAGGGCATTGCTTAAAGTTACAAAAGAGAAGAAATGAAAATTTCTAAGAAAAAGTAAGACCTTAATCCAAAAGATTTGCCCAGTGCTTGCAAAACAGTATCCTCCAGCCCCATAATCAATTGAGACAAGTTACTGAAATTGTAAGTTCTTATTCCTTTCTATGCATTGCCATCATAAACAAAAGACATGTATTTCCTGTTGGTTCAAGTAAAGTGCATTTAGGGCAGATCTATATTGCCTTTGTAAAGATAGCTATAAGTTATTCTCAGTCAACTTTACATAAAAAAACAATTGACCCAAAGTCCAATTCAGCACCCATTACATTCCATGAGAAATTTGAACAGTACTAAGCAGTGTGACATTCACAACTTTGAAGATGCCAAATATATCATTATTGGCCCCTACTGCACATTGAGCATGCAAGTGCACGTCTACCACTTATACATGAAACTCAACCATGTTGCAGATGCCACAACTGGTGCTATGATTTCCCGTCCATTTATAAAGTCAAAGTACAGCAGTTGCATAGTTTTGTGCTTACGTCTACACAAAGCTATCAGCATGGCTGGAAACCAAAATGCTCCCATGATCTTGACAAGTTGTATTACAAATATACTGAGAGTATACTTGACAGCTCAGCCTTTGAGACCTTGTTGAATTTTTCATAAGCCAGGGGCATCTAATGGATAAAAGATGATCACATTCCAGGATAATAATTATAACGTGTACTTTCACTAGAAATCCAGGCATTGCCAATAGCAATTGCCTTGACATGGAATGATAGATGGCCCCTAATTACAGCAGAAAGATAGTGCGCTTCAAATGTTGTTTTGACAACCATTAAACCAATTTGAGGAGAATACAAAACTTAAACGGTGAGCTGGGCAAAACTGGAGATTGAACTTCCTGTGCCTTCACAAAAGCCCCACTCCAGCAAGCTTCACTGTCATGTAAATCAAACCTTTTGCAAAGAAAAGAAGTAAAAAATTCAATAATGATGCAATTTAAATAAGAACAGAGAAACTGAGGCACAGTTCAAAGATTTAGGTGCTCAAGTTCCCAAATCAGTATCAGCCAACTAGTAAACATCAATCTTTTTTCCTCTAATTGCAAAAACTAATCATTAAAGCACATGGCACTCCCATAATACAAGATAAAACATCACTACCATAACAAGCAACATTTCTCACAAGACCTCAAAATAAAACTCAGATATTAAAAGTTAAAGGGTGCAGACAGAAATACAGCAACTTACCACAATTCCATTTACCCTTAGCTCGAAAGAATGCCTCATCTCTACCAACACAAGCAGTGTGGTAAGCCTTAGGGCAACCCCTACGGAGGGACAAACACAGAAAGCAAAATATTAGGGCAATGAATCCGCAGGTAACACTGGCATGAAACAGCCTTTATAGGCTCACCTGCGGTCACAAAGCACAAGGTCACCACCGTCAAAGCAAATGAAACAGACATCCTCCTCCACCTTCTTCCTTGATGGAGCTCTTGCCAGAACCTTAGAATTTGAATTCTTTCCCCGCTTCCGCTTGCCACCACTGGCTTGACTAGCATCCTCCACCTCCTCTGTATCCTCTGTCTCCTCTGCTGCCTCCATTTCTACTTCTTCTGTCATGTCGAGCATCTCAGTGTCCTCAGCTGCTTCCACTCCCTCTGCTCCATCTCCCACATCTATCTCAGTCCCTTCTGCTTTCTCAACATCCTCTACTACATTTCCTGTCTCCGTACCTTCTGCCTTCTCTGATTCCTCCCCCGTCACTGTATCCACTTCAGCCATACCTGTTTCCCTCACTGCATTAGTATCCTCTAAATTTTCAGTTTGCTCAGACACATTACCCACCAATTGTTCTTCCAAACTTTGGCTTTTCTCAACCATGTCAACTACCCCTGTATCTTCCAGAATTTCATTTTGGTCTGCGAAATTAACCTCCTCTTTATCCTCCAGCAATTCCCTTTTCTCAACCAGGTCAGTAACCCTCGTTTCTTCCCCAATCCCAAATCGTTCTGCAACATCAACCATCAGTTTTTCCTCCAGCGATTCACTTTTCTCAACCATGTTAACCACCACTGTTTCTCCCAGAATCTCAGTTTGCTCCACCTCGTTATCCACCTGTTTCTCCTTCAGCATTTCCCTTTCCACAGCCACGCCAGCCACCTCACTTTCGTCCATAATTCCTGTTCTCTCCGTCATGTCAGCCAGGCCCGCTTCCTCCATAACCCCAATTTGCTCCGTCACAACACCCACCTCTGCCGCCTTAGCAATTCCCCTTTCCTCCACCACGTCAGCCACGCATGTTTCCTCCATAACCACAATTTGCTCTGTCACACCATCCACCTCTGCTGCCTCAGCAATCCCTCTTTCCTCCGCCACGCCAGCCACCTCTTTATCCTCTGGGGTGCTAATTTGGTCTTGCACATCATCCACCACCTTTTGCTCATTTCCCGCCTCCTCAGCCAACTCAGCAACTTGTCGCTCGGCCACAGCCACCTCAATCCCTTCCGCTGTTCCACCTCCGTCTGACAAGGCAGCCTTCTCCATTTCCTCCATCACATCATCCACCGCCGCATCCTCCGCCACGTCAGCTTTCTCCTCCTGTGCCACGTGGCCCTCCTCTCTGTCAACTACACCCTCATCTTCCCTATTACCGTCAATCGCAGATGAATCCTTTATTCCATCACCAGCATCCAACATCTCGTCCTTCTCCTCTCCAGCGATCAAATCCCCACCGCCCACTTCATCACGAACCGCCGCCTCGGGTTCCCGCGCTAGAACCACCGCCACATCAACAACTCCCTTGCCCTCACGTTCTTCCTCCTTTTCAGCAACAGGAGAAACCGCTGACGGTGCAGGTAGTCGCGACTCGTCCAACTCGGCAACGGACTCGAGCTCACATTGTGACCCATCGCTTTGACGCTGTAACTCGGAGGCCGTAGTTGTAGTCGCCGGGTTATCTTCCAATCGAAGAGAAGACTCAACGTTGGGGACGTGGAGAGGCTCTTCTTCCTCGGTGTCCATAGAAGAAAAAGATTAGGAAAATTAAAAATCGAGGGAAACCCTAGAGAATTGAGAGCCCTAGGGTTTTGAGTACGGGGTAAAACTTTAGGGGCGTCGTTTTTTGTTTTTTTTTTATATTTTTATTTTGCGAAATGAAAGAATCGGGGTCGAGAGATAGAGAGTAAGAGGGAAGAGAGATGCCCCCTTCGTTCGCAGGAGGAAAAACACTAGCTAGGCTATTTTTTTTGTTGGTGAGTGCCGGAATGACGATTATGTCCTAAAGTGCAATGACGTAATGACGAATATAACCCCCCGGGCCCTCGGCTTTATTGGACTCCTCAATCTTCGAAAGCCGATCCTCCCTGCCAGAGGTTATACAGTGATCACGGGTCCTTTGATAAACAAATCTTGACTGGATTTTGGGCCTTGCGATGGCCGCGATTGTTGGGCGGGCTTTTAAAACTGCATCCCCTTTTTTATGGTTTCATCCAAACTCTTTGTTAGATGCTCCTCCTAAACCCAGCACTGTTGCTTCTCATTGATTGTTTGTTGATTCTCCTGGTGTCAGGCTACTGATATGCAGGGGAACAAGACCTTCACATCAGGCTATTGAAAATTGAAGATCTGGCATTATTCTCTCGAATGGACTTGGGAGAGACTGCCCACGGAACTCGCTGCCAATAGAGGGACAACTTTTATGGCGGTTTTTAAGTTGAGAGAGCTTTGCCCCCAAAATATTCCTCAGTCAACGCCAGGAACACGATCACAAAATGGAATATCGTCTGTAGTATAAAAAAATTGAACATCTGGAACTCAAGCACATATCAAATTAAATTTCAATACCATAGCAAGTAATATCCATTCTATGATCAAAATCACAAAGACACTCATGTCCTACTATGTCAACCATAGCAAGCATTAACAGCTATTCAACTCGCCAATCTCGGGAAGCAGATGCTGTTCCATCTAAGGAATTGCAGTGGAAAGGAAAAGGTGGAATAATGTAAACCACCACCTGCAAAGAGCCCCATTCAAATCCTGGCAACCTATGAACCAAGAGGCCAATGACTACACACGTCCTGCAAATTTTGTATGCATGATAGGCAAAAGGCCTATGAAAGATTGGGAACTCTTATAAAGACCTGGAGAACCATGCTGGGGAAGCATTTTTGCTTTCAAAACTTGACACCATTGGCAGAGGATGCAATCCATCCAGGGAAACTCCATTGAGGAATCTACAAGCAGGGTTTGGTGGTAATAAATCTTTTATTCCAAACAATGCACCATAATCATAATGTTCTAAGAAAAATAATAAGTGCTTCACATCGACTCCGGCAATTACTACACTAAAATCCAAAATTAAGTCTATCTAGTTCCAAACCTTCAATCAACAAGTAAAGCATAACACTAATTGCCAAGGACTTAAGCCGCGTCATCAGTACCTCCGAGGATAACGGTCCATATACCTCCCAGAAGGGCACTCATATGCCATGTGTCCTCTTCCACCACAGTTGTGACAGATCATCAAAGGGCCCATGCACTCGCGACTCATATGACCAAGCTGATGGCAGTTTCGACACACAATATCTCGATGGTCTCGGTAACCACCACTGCGACCACCACCACCTCGATCTCCAATAATGTTGGCTTTCGGGCATTGCCTTGCTACATGTCCAGCTACATTGCACAAGTTGCAGATGGGATCATTTGTACAGTCACGTGCCAAGTGACCTGGCCTTCTACAGTTGTTGCACGCCTTGTCATTTGTACAATCAGCTGCAATATGACCAGGCTTATAGCAATTATTGCATAACCTCACATCCCCAGGTGGCATTGGGGGTGCTGTGCAGTCTCTGGCCCGATGTCCAGCCTTCCCACAGGTGTGGCAGATTCCCTCATTTGGACAATTGCTAGCTGTGTGGCCAGGTTCACGACAATTCCAGCATAGAGACTTGGTCGTGCATTCTGAAGCAATGTGCCTGTTCAAATAGTTCATGCATGGTTAGAACAGCTCTGCAACAATTACAAGAACCATCAATAAGAGAATAAGCTCCTAAAATAAAAGCAGCAGAGCTGGGCGTTGCAGCTACTTAAAAAAGACACTACAAGATTATTCACAAGACGAGAGATGACAAGGAATTAACATATAGCATTGGAACTTCCACAATTACACCTAGTTTATATGCTTGAAGCACTCATTCCAAAAAATGAAACAAAAGAAGAGGGAGAAAATTAATCCAAAGTACAAAGCACAAAAAACACACGAATTTGAAATATGTAGCATGCCAATGCAGGATAAAACTAGCTAAAAAGAACTACTATTGACAGAAAATTACATGTTTAGACACCTTGAAAATAAAAATTTCATATAAAAGATTAACCAGACAAAAGAACTGCTAACTTGACTAAACTCAAAAGATCTATAAGATTCCGTTTTAACCACAGGGGAAGAAGAAGGTTCTTACCCAGGGAGATTACAATTGTGACAAATTGCCACATTAGGGCACTCTCTAGCGTAGTGACCTGGTCGTTTGCAGTTCTTGCATAGATTGTTTTGACTGGAAATAAAAGAGAAACACAGTTAATATTCCAAAGATTGGCAGATAAATATTCTTTAAGAAAATTCTGACAGACAACAAAATATATGCATAAATGTACAAAAAAGGAAAGGAAAGGGAAAGTGGGCTCAGTACCAGGAAAATTATGAGATATACCCATCCCAGCAGAAAGCAGAAAAACAAAGTAAAACCTCTTAAAGAAACAAGTGAACAAAAACCTAACCTCACGCCAAACATGCTGAAAAACTACTGACATAAAAGATCATACACATTACATGATAAACACCACATTCATATAATGAAGAACACCCTAATATAGAGCCAGGGGAGTTCAAAATATGCTCTTAATCATCATCTTATTGAATCATAAAACATAATCATGTTATAGCCTATAGGTTCATTTTCAGTTTGAAATGGAGTGACAAATTTTGCAGACCCAAAATGTCTTCATTCTCCTGCCATGACTTAACACACTTGAGAAAAATGGGCTCCTTTATTTGTGAGACCAAGTAAATTCCCAGAAAAAAATAGCTCATATTGAAAAATTACATGCAGACCTATGTACCTTTCTCTAAGGATTCATCACATTCAATATTCTTTAAAGATTTACATTACAATTAAAAGAAAGAAAGAAAACTTTTTAAGAACGATACATTAACACATCTTTCCTCAGGCCACTTAACTTGCTGAGGAAAGATAATTAACTAAATGATTGAAAATTAGAAAACCTGAAACCCCGACGGGACTCCCTCCTGTAGGGTGCATTACGGTAAGAAAAGCGATCAGATCGGATCTTACGATCCATGGGGCTCCGGCTCCTGCTCCTGCTTCGGCTCCGGCTGTCTGAACTCATGTTCAAACTTATGTTTATCAACACCTACCACCACCGATCAGCAAAAACACCACCTCAACCAGCACACTAACTGCTGCTGCCTCCTCCCTGTCCACAGTACAACCACACACCCATCATCATCCATGAGCCATATCAAACCTCTCACTATTCCCTCCAAAACATAAACACCAAATCCCAAGAGTAAAACACATAACAGTCAACAAGCAACCCATCTTATATCAATTACAAACCACTCAATTCAGCACCAAGCACTTGATGACCCCACACCTCAACCAAATTCCTCATGAAAAGTTCAACCATCTCTTGAAAATAGTCATCACCCGAGTATACATCAGAAAGTCATAAACAGACACAAAAACTCCAATTCACAACCATCCATCCACGCTAGACAGACAAAGTTCATTGGGCAGTCTCCAAGAGATGATAAAAAGAGAAAAATGGAGGCAACTTGTTAACTATGAAAAAAGGTAATGGCAGATTGAAGAGGAGTTTCTCTGTCGATAAGGAAAACCTGTCGTGGTTCAAAAGAGAAAACAAGGAGAATGAAGAGAAATACATAAGATAGAAAATACACTAAGAAACATGCTCTTAATTTCTCTCTGAGACTTTCAACTTTAATTGTAAAAATAAGAATTTGAAAAGTGGGGATTACTGGAGCCCTCTAGGTGGTTGGAAAGCGGAAAAAAAAAGTCAGTTTATTAGTTTGCATAGGGAGATATTCCGTGTGAAAACCAGGGAACAAACTAGTAAATTTCCATTTCCAGGTTTAAGAACCTCTGCTGAATTGCCTCCTCCTCAATTACCCTCATCCTCTGAAATTATTTCCCACCCAGACTCCTTTATCTTCCCCACAAGGACTCCAAACCCAGCAACAAATACCCACTTCTCCATACATCGAGAAGTGACTTAGTAACAACCATTGACACAATCTTAATACCAACCATTTTAAATAGGTCAGTGCCTTAGTAACATGCCATTATATTCAACCCAACAAAGATAAATCAAATACACTTCAAACCTTACAAAAAGAAAAGCCAATAGACTCTTTAAAAATACGAGTAACCAACTAAGCGTAACAACAAATGCAAAACCATTGACAATTCATAGAAACAATAACCTTTTTAAATTTTAACCTGCTCCTACAGCTGTAAGAGTGAAGCGATGGGACTAGCATTTCTTTTTCTCTTAATTTCATGTTGCTCGAATTTGCATGAAGATAAAGATGATAGTAACCCATTATCGTAGTAACAGAAATTCAAACCTCTAAAAGCAATGATTTGATACAAACTGAAGATATAGCTTAAATTTCAGATTTCAATCGCAGACCAACCACGAAAACAGCAATTACAAGATTCGGGGCAAAATTAACCGAAACCCAAAGAACATAGAAGAAATTGAAAAGATAAAGCGAGAAATACCCTAACCCTAGCAGAAGGAACCAAAACGAAATCAAATAGTAGAGTCAAAGGAATACCAAAAGAAGAAAGTAAGAACCTGACGTTACTGGGCGCAGTTTAACCGTTTCGTACGGCTAAGGCCGAGAAGGAAATGAAAAATGTTAAAGGAAAACTGTACGGACCACCCCCAAATTTTTGCGCTTGGTGAGAGTGGGATTTCGATGAGGACGAACAGCCGCTAATAAGAGGCGTCCTTTCTGCAGCGAGGGTAAAATCAGAAATGGCTGTTGAAAGATAGAACCGTTATATCTTCAGTTTCCGATAAAGTTTGCTTCTCTTGGAGAAAGCCCGGTAGGATTGGGCCGATGAGTCCATCAGATATATCTGGGTTCAACCTCGTGGCCCAAACTTGAATCAGAGTGGAGGCTTTTCGTTGGCTCTTAAAACATTTTCTAGGATTTTCTTCTTATTATTATCTATAAATTGGCTATGAATTTGTTTAACTTCTATAAGCAAGATTAGAATATCATTACATGTTTATTTAATTAATACTTAAATTATTATTTTTTGTAATTATATTATAATAAGATATGTGTTAATACTTTAAAATTATGTAATGATTTAACCTTTCGGTACTTTTTGTATAAGAAAACAATCTATTTTTATAACACAAATTTATAAAATTAACGTCGTATAAAGCTTGTTACCTTAAAAAAGTTGCTTATGGAATTTAAAATGTTCATCGTCTTGTATATAAGAATATTCAAAAAATCCAATTTGCTTGGAAGGAAATGATTGATGAAAATAAAAAGTAGTAGGAATTGTCTTATTTAATAATTAAATTACGAAATAATTTATAGTCGAATATTTGACTTAATAATCTATACATGTATTATTTAAACTTGATTCAAATAATTTTTTTTTCAAATAAAAATCATTTCCATATTATAACGTAACTATTGAATTAACCCAAAAAAAAAGTTTAAATACAAAAAGTCTTCCAATTTAATTCTTACAATCAATGAAACCCATGAAAATATATTTTTAAAAGCTATTTAACTTTTATGTGATGAAAGGTAATCGCGTGACTCTTTTAATTTAACACATTAACCGTTATTTGTTATGGAATATAAATGGTCATACGACGAATAAGCCAACAAGAAAATCCAATGTGGCTCATCCCATCTTGGACCAGAAAATTTATTCATTTTTATAGACACCTATTACTCAATAATTTGTTAAATTTTAAAAAATAAAACAAAATTATATGACAACAGTAATTAATTCAAATTAAAATTTAGAATCTCTCAAATCCTCCACACAAGGGATCAAATAAATGAATACAGATGTTCAAACACTTAAATGATCGTAAGGCTTGTCTTTAAAAAAAAAAAAGGATTGTAAGGCTTAAATGATCAAATTTGAATAGAGTCACGAAGTATTTTTGTATTTGGTTTGAGACTCTTACAAAAAAAAAAAACATTTTTACCTCACTAGCACTGAGAATTATGTGAAATTGATTGCAATCATCTGTTGGGCAAATGACACATTGTTTGTCATTGTACAAAATCAATGAAACTGGTTTCGATTTGTTCAAATTGTATCTAACCTGTTATTTTTTGGATTTGAAAAAAAGAGATTGAATGTTATTCTTTAAATAAAGAAATTATATATTAATTAAGAAATTAAATATTTAAATACTAATATATTATTTATATGCAATTTTGTTTATAATTTATGATTGCCTGAAAAAGGTAGACAGACAGCTCAACAAGTCATATAACCTGAAGGGAAGGGTAAAGAACAGCTAGATAAGAACAGTTAGAATAAGCCAATTCTCTTTGCTTCATACAGTGGCAAAGCTCATACGCCCCCACCAAAAGCAAGTAGGGCGGAAAGCTGAATAAAGTTTCCTGGTAGCATTAAATTATTTGTTAAAGCTCAGTCATCTGGAAAACCGCCCAACCATCAACTTTGATATCTCCTCCAATGCAGTTAAGAAACACCGATGCAAATTTTTCATGTGATTTATCTTTTTTGCCTTTACCTCATTTGACCCTCCAAAAGAAAACATGTCTCTCTTTATACTTTGAATGATTACTTGGATTGGCTACCAACATTAACTTGTCTAAGCCTTTTGATTTCCATCACTTCAAGGCAAAATTCGCCTGTCCAAATCGTCAATCGCTAGTCATACGACTCCCACGAAAACAAAAAATAAAGATGTTATGAATTATAATGGCACAGACTGACATCTACAAAATGGTGGGAAAATTTTCGGAGTTTAAACAAATTTCCGCTGCCCAACACTTTTACTTTTGTCAAGGTCTCGGCTGTATTCAAAACAAAGGCACTAATTTATTCCTACCCATCAATATTATTTGTGTCTAATTAGTCTCAATTCTGAGTTATCTAATCCACTAGCTTACAAGTCACGAGGAATGTAAATTTTGTTGAAAGAAAAGCAATAAAAATTGGTGGGTACATACAAAGCACCAGCACCGCCTCTTTAGGTCTTCTTTGGGCGGGGGATAGGAATATTTCTACCTCTTTTTGTCCACACCCTCCATACATACTCGGATACCCACTTGCCCATCAAAATTCAAAGACACGCTCGAAATTTTTATTTTCTTATAAACGGTGTTCGGCTCCACGCTCACTTAATCCTCGTATCCACCACACACAGAAAAGCCCATAAGCTGTGTTTGTTTGCTTTTATTTCCAATTGCAATATAAAAATGCCTGCAATCAAATGTTGTTTTTAATTGCAATTTAGTTTAGAGTTTTAAAACATGGGTTTGATTTGGACAATTATTCTTTTTAGATATAATATATGAAAAATAATTCATTAAATTATTTAAAAAATTTAAAAAAACTTTAAAAAATTCATTATCTTCTATTAATAATTGATTAATTATTATTAATTAAAAAATATTTTATCATTTTATATCCACTTTACGTTAACATTGAAAATAAAATTATATATGGTTATATTATCATATTATATCAATATGTCACGTTATTATCCACTATAACATGTTAGTATAATATATTAATATGTTATAAAATAACAAATGATATTTTGATTAATAATAATTATTCAATCATTAGTTATAAAGTTTATTTGACTAAAAATAAAAGTGTATGAACTTGATTGAATATAATAAAATAATAAAATTTTATTTAAATAGTTCAAGAGTTTTTTAAGATATTAATCCATCTTTCTACCTAAAGGGCCAACAATTGAAATTTATGTTAGCTAATTAGCATAAACAAATTGATTTTGAGGGGCTAGCTACTTATATTGGAACATATTTATTAGATAAATCAAAGCAATTATACTATATAACACTTAAATTTTGAGTATGAACCAATTTATATTAAAGTTGTCCATTTGTTTAGCTAAACAAACAGCCCTAGTTTGAGTAATTTCTCATCGTTACATGATGTGATTAGTGTTAATTTCAATCTCAAGTTAATTGTTTCCTTCATTTTCAGTTTTTTTCTTTTTTAATTAATTTGTATTTATCTTTCTATTCAATATAAAATCATTAAAATTTCAACAGGAAGTTAAAGGTTTGTATTTGATACAATATTTATATACTAGCATTTAACTGCAAAATATCATCCAATAAATGTATAAATATAAAAATTCAAAAATCTCTCAAAATAAATATTTTTAAAATTAAAAATATATTTTTTTAATTTCCTAATTTTAAATTTATTTATTAATTAGATGATAATATTTAAAGTGATATTATAATCAAATATAAATCTATAAATTAATTGTACAAGATCGCTTCAAGAAAGGAAGCTGGCCCTTTTCTTATAATCCATAAATTAAAGTTGATGAAATCTGCAACGTGGCGGAGCCGCCAAACTCGGCCTTAAACTGTTCCACTTCCTGATCCGTAAAGCGTTCGAGCGTTACAAACAGCCTTCAATCTGAGAGTATAAAAGTTAATAATCCCTGTTTCGGCTTCTTACTCTTTATGTGTTTTGTAAACCGAAGGGACCCCAGGTCAAAACGACCCTACGTCCTGGTCTCCTCTCTCCCTTTGCTTTGGCCTTTTTTAGCTTGCAAGCAAATTGTGCACTCGCGTTTGTGATGCATGTGAAGTTCACTGACACAACCCAAATCAGTGTCGGCTCTTCTACGCTTTCCCTCACTCACTCTCTCGCTCGTGACCCTCCCTAACTCTACTTCCTACTAATAGTGATCATATTTCCTGATACAAAAACGAAACCCAACGGAAAGAACCGTATCCCCACTCGAAGCTATGAAACTCTCTTCTCTGCTTCATCAACCTTTTCTTTTCATTTCGCTTATTATTTTTCCGGGATTCCCTTTGGTTCATTCCAGCTACCATGACTACTCTGACGCATTGTCCAAATCAATTCTGTTTTTTGAGGGGCAACGTTCGGGTTTCTTGCCACAAAACCAACGTATGGGATGGAGGGCTAATTCAGGATTGAGCGACGGTTGGATGTATAACACGGACTTAACCGGCGGATACTACGACGCCGGTGACAATGTTAAGTTCGGGTTCCCTATGGCTTTCACGACGACAATGTTGGCCTGGAGCGTGATTGAGTTCGGAGATTTAATGCCGCCGAATGAGCTGAGAAATGCTTTGGTGGCGATCCGTTGGGCCACTGATTATTTGCTGAAAACTGTCTCTCAGCCTAACCGGATTTTCGTTCAGGTAAAATCCATTGTTAGCTTTAGTAATGGTACTCGGTTTTTTTTTTTTTTTGTGATTTTCTGAATTGAATGGGGGCAATTTGGAAACTCGGGTTCATTGCTGATGGCTTTCAGTTGAACTAATCCGTGACTGGGTAAAACGTGGCTGGTGGCTCTAGTCCATGGTTGTCGTTTTCTAACCAATTTTGCCCTGGAAATCTTACTTTTGCTTCTTCGGATGCGCATTTAGCAGTGCCACCTGCTCTTGATATCTTAGGTGGGAATGGGAGCTGGTAAAATAAAAGAAAAACCAGAGTAAAGTTCGGTAAATGAATGGTAATCTAATTCAATCCATTAATCCAAATCCAATAACAAACCAATTTGTTTGTTTCTGTCTTAAGTCAGCTTTCAGTTCCTAAATCAAAGACTGAAAGTAACAGGGCATGTTTGTTTACTGTTAATAGAAAAACTAATGCTTATTTTATAGTGTTAAAACGAGTGTAATTAAGGTTTGACGCTTGTTGGTGGGGTCACGTGGGCGACTGTTTTGTTTATAACTCAAAGCGTTCTTGTGCTTAAGAAACTTATTTAATAGTAAAAAAATTTCAACTTGTTGGTTAATATTTGATGCTGGGGTAGACCAATTTTCTCTTCTGGTACACTAACTACTCATGTAAAGCTGGAATCTGGACCATATTTTTTTCTTCTTAAAGTCGTTGAATTGCATGGGTCAAGTTACCGTCCCTATCGTCCTTTGTGTTCCACATGGATAGGATATGTCTCTACTCCTCGTTTGATCTCCCCACGCGCCCAGCTTGCAAGCAATGTACAGTTCCGATGGTCTGGGTGTTTAATTATCTTCCTACTGCTACTTACTGTTGGTTAGGTTGGGGATCCAAATATAGACCATAGCTGTTGGGAGAGACCAGAAGATATGGACACGGCCAGGACCGTTTACGCCGTGGATGCACCGAATCCAGCTTCCGATGTGGCCGCCGAGACAGCAGCAGCTCTGGCAGCTTCGTCCATGGCTTTCAGATCAGTAGACCCAGGATATGCCGAGACGTTGTTACGAAATGCTGTTCAGAGTTTCCAATTTGCTGACAATTTTAGAGGTGCTTATAGTGACAACTCAAATATTAGAGACGGGGTGTGCCCTTTTTACTGTGACTTTAGCGGGTATCAAGTAAGTAAAATACTGAGATAAAAGTAGCTTAAGAATGTTCTCATTTGGTTTCATTTAATTTGATTGGGCTGTGTGTGTGTGGATAGGATGAATTGCTTTGGGGAGCAGCATGGTTAAGGAGGGCGTCTCAAGATGACTCTTACCTTAATTACATAGAAAACAATGGCAAAACCCTTGGTGCGGATGACAATATTAATGAATTTGGGTGGGACAACAAGCACGCTGGTCTAAATGTTCTTGTCTCCAAGGTCAAGGCTTAGCTCGTTTAATTTCCCGAATACAACCCTGTCTTCCCAAGCATTTAATTGGTAAAAACTATGTGATATTGACTTTGGTCGTCCTGTTCTTTTCAGGAAGTGCTAGAAGGAAATATGTACTCTCTACAATCATACAAAGCCTCGGCTGATAGCTTCATGTGCACATTAATTCCCGACTCATCATCATCCCACATTGAGTACACCCCTGGCGGCCTCATCTACAAGCCTGGCGGCAGCAACTTGCAACATGCGACAACCATTTCATTCCTCCTCCTCGTTTATGCTAATTACCTCGCTCGCACTTCACAAACAGTCAACTGTGGGAACCTGATGGTTGGCCCGGGTTCTCTTCGGATGCAGGCCAAGAAGCAAGTCGATTACATTCTAGGTGATAATCCAATGGGATTGTCTTACATGGTTGGTTATAGCAACTATTTCCCGCAAAGGATTCATCATCGTGCCTCCTCGTTACCATCCGTAAAGGATCATCCTGCATTCATCGCTTGCAAGGAGGGTTCGATTTATTTTAATTCAACGAATCCTAACCCAAACGTCTTAGTTGGTGCTATAGTGGGAGGGCCTGGAGAAGATGACGTTTATGGCGATGATAGAGTTGATTTTAGGAAGTCAGAGCCGACTACCTACATTAATGCACCATTTGTTGGTGTACTAGCCTATTTTGCAGCTAATCCCAATCCTAGCTAGCTCCAAAGCAACTTGCTTTGTACATAGTCAATGATTTTTCCTTTTTTTGGGTAGGAAAAGGTGTCTCTCATCTTGAGTGAAGCAAAAAGAGGGCAGAGGCCAGTCAGTTCAAGAAATTTTTTAAATATCGAATCACAAGACCTCCTTGTGACTTTTTAGAAAGAAAGGGAATTAAAGATCTTTTTTCAAAGGTGTCAAATCCTAATATGCCTTCAAAGTTTGATCAATTCTCTATTTCTTTCCATAAATTAGCATTACATTAATGTTAGCATTGTATGCTTCATACAGGCAATTAGAAATGGGATGCTTACCAATTAAAAGAATAATTTATCTTTTTCTTTATAAATGAAATTAATTTATTTTTTTTCCTTTTCTTTCTCCTTGTCGAATAAAAGACCAAGCTCTGAAGATTCTTTTATAATCACGAGATTACACCAAATTTGATGCTTCATAAAAAAAATACAATTCTACCAAGTTTGACTGCAGGCAAGCCTTGTAAACTGTACAGTGCTAATTAAGTTGGATATAGTGGATGACCCAGATCCCAATTTCAACTTAATCTACATAAAATAAAAAGGGTCTAAAGACAGCTAAATTTTCTGACCAATTAATAAGCAAAACAACTCAAAAAAAAACCCACCCAAAACATTATAACTTCTGTCTTTTTTATATGAGTAGGAACTAGGGACCCCAACTATTTCAAAAACCAATAATTGTACAGCTCCCGCACAAATGCCATTGCCAACCCTACAGCCTCTCTTTTATTGCCTTTTTCTTTTTCTTTGATTCATTATCACTTAAATGTGACAGGAAATGCAATTTATAAATTGAAAATTAATTAATTCTGAAGATATAATAAATTATGTCAGAAATTAATTACAAAAAGAAAAAGAAAAAAAAAACAGCTACAACAATGGAACTAACACTATCTCATTACATGAGGACTCCAATGAACCAGCAACTCTTCCCCATCCAACAGCAATTGGGGCATTGATTTTATGTGTCACCTACCATAATTTAAGTGCAATCATAGATAGTTAACCCGGCCCCCCATTCATGTTTTTCTATAGTCACCTACCATAGTAAATGGTCTCACGGTCATCGATCCTCGCCGGCAACCCACCGCATAGATCCGTACTCTACAGCAGCATTCTTGCCTGCCTCATTATTATCTCACTTTTATTGGTGGCTTAGGCTAATTATGGGCCGATCACCGGTCGTTAAATGACACATGGTGGCTTCGAAGTACCTGTGACGGTGTAACCTAATATTTGTCATGTATTGTAGGAAGAAAATTTTCCATTAATGTGATGTGTTGGTAGGGCATAATCTTGGGATGCCCCTGCTTGTTATGTTATGCATATTGTCTTGTATGCATATTCCAAGCGAAGAATATGCCTTAGGGAACAAGTTCGAATAATGGTGCCATGCTATCTGAATCTATTGTCATGATTAAGTTTAAAACTGTTGATTAGCATTCTCTGTTCGATTCATCATCTAAAATATTAGCTGTTAAATGATGAGTAGTAACAAGAAACATGTGAGCTATATACAATAGATAATCGCATGCCATTAATGACTAATGGCATGTATGCCTGTAGAATCACAAGGGACACACTGCTCGCCGATCAGTCGCTAGATCGCACGTTGTTCAGACTAATTATAACATCTTCTTCTTTATTTTGTTGATAAAATATTGCTCACGTGAAGTGCTTACAAATATTCATTATTGAATCAAATTCTGTATTTATTTGAGAATATATATGTCTTGTTTAACAGATTGATATCACTAGAATTTAGGAGACTGGAAAGATTGAAAGGATGGTAATGAAGATGTGACAAGATAATAGTAAGGACGGCAGGTCCTGGTGTATGGGCTTCATGATGTTTACAAATTCCCAACAGCAGGGTCCATGAATGTGCATCTACAGGGAAAGCCTAGCCTACTAAACTCTAGCCCCTGGGCTTCAGTGGATATATCCGGTTCGATTAGGTAGGGCTCAAGCTGGTTTGTGGTTCATAGATGGCAGAAGAACAACTTGTGGCTTTTTCCCTCCCTCTCTCTAACCCTCCTTTCTTTTCCTTTTGGTGCCAAACCAAAAGCACTACTTAAGATTTTCCAATGAGCAAAATGAATGCAAAGTACACTATGAGTAAAAGAAAAAGAAAGAATATTCCATTTATATGACTTTGCAATTATGGTACGTAGGATTAGTTCAATTTTTGCCTTGGCAGCGTAAAAGAGTATAACATTATAAGTTATCAAAGCACCATTAAATAGTGAAAATTTTGTCACTTAGTCCCCATGTTGAGCGGAGTCTCTTCCATCAACAATTCTTGTAGTACCAGCTAACCTTAGTCTAATAGCCTCTTTAATGCTGTTAGTGAGCTCATATGGTGTTCTCTGCGTACTTTCCCTTGTGCAGCTTACCATTCCTCTGCTTGCAATTTGTATAGATGTAAGCACTCCAAGATAGTATGAGGATGATCGAGATAAATGCCTTCCTCTTTAGTTTGTGTTGTGCTTATGCAAATTCATTATTCCAATCTCCAATACCTATGGTCATGTTACAAGTTGTATGACATTATCTCAAATTTACTGTAAAATTTGTTTTCTCCACAACTATATAGAAAATAGACTGTTAAGTACAACAAATAAGAACAAAATCTCTATAAAGAACCTCTATTAAATGGTCCGAAAACAAAGACAAACATAGGTTTTTCAAACTAAACTTTCTCGTCATCATTCTTCTTTTATTAACATGATATATACAAAGACCTTGATAGGAGATCAGATTACATAAATTTCATTTGTTCATATAAACAGCACAAGTGTTAACTATGAAAAGTTAAAAAGTATGCAAAATTACACGTAATATGCCACCCCATTAATGCAAACACATTTTCAAAATTCAACTTAGAAGTCAACCATGACACATGTGATTCATCTTAAAAACATCACACAAGCATTATCAATAATATGGACAATATCAATCAAATACCAAGTTTTGATCTTTCCTTTAGTAGGGAGCTTATCAATAATAGCCATCCAGGCTAAGAGGGCCTGTTATTAGTTATTAGTAAATAGTAACAATGGGTTTATTCGAAGGGGATTAAAAAACGCATATAATTAATAAATATAGAAACTTTTAATGCTTATACCAGCATCCTCCACATCATCCGTTGTAGTCTAGTTGGTTAGGATACTCGGCTCTCACCCGAGAGACCCGGGTTCAAGTCCCGGCAACGGAACTTCTTTTTTCTCCAGGCACTAGAATATCCCTTTTATTCAACTTGACTCAAAACAGTGTCGTTTTCGCGACCCTTCCTAAAGGCTTGAAAGCTGGTTATTCTTTACACGTTGCCTTGCTGAAACGCCACGTTTACACCATTCCCTCAAACTCAAGTCTTCTTCCGTTCTTCTCAAGTCCTCAATAAAAGGGGCCCACTTTTCCTATCCTGCAAATTAGGGTTTTCAATTTGCTAAAATCATTTCAATTTGGTATGTAGATTTCTCCGCCTTAAAACTTTTTCTCTTGTAAAGTTTCAATATTTCCCATTTTATCAAAGTATTGAACTTCGAGTTTCCGTGTATTGCGTTAGGGGTTATGTTTATAATGGCTCTTTAAACTTTTTAATTAATTTTTGCCTTTCATCCCCATCAATTACTCCTTTACCACGAGGCCTTGATTTATGCTCCACTTTCAGAAACCAAAAAAGATTGCCAATTTATATGGAAAAAATCGTTAATTTAATTATGCATTATTTTAAGTTGTTGCTATTAGTGTAACTTATTTGATTGCTAATTCAGACATCAGTTTTGGCCTTTTTGTTTTAATTTCCATTATTTATCAATTCAAGTTAAGGTGTAGTGGCTGATGTGAAAAGTTGCTTGATTAATATAATTTTCTGCTCTTAAATATTGTTATTTGAATTATGCTTTTTGTTCTTGGCCCAAAAAATGAAATAGAATAAAAGCTTTTTGGTGGAACTTGTGTTGTTCTGATGAGGCCATTATTATTATGAATTTGCTTGGTTACTATTTGGCTAGGATTTGTTTAGAGAAGATTGCTGCAATGTTCTATGATCTGCTACTTTGATTAGTTGAAATCAAACTTAAACGTCAGATTGCGATATTCAATAAGTGTGTGTGCTGCCTTCCTTAGTTGAACTGGATTGTTTTTTTTTTTTAAATTGTTTATCTGGAGAATGCTTTAGATGAAAATTTAAAGAGGGGAGTCGGTTTTGTGGTTTTCAGCTATTTATAGTTATATGTACACTACAGGATGAGTACATGTCTATCTGATGCCAATTTTTTTTTTTCTGGTAGTATACCTAACCATAAAACCTGGATAGCTTATACGGTTGTCTGATGTGTAAAATTCATTGTTTGTTGAGTGAAAGCATCATAGTTGTTCTATGTTATGCACCTGAAGCAAGTATATTTTCTGGTTGTATACCTAACCATAAAACCTGGTTAGCTTATACGGTTGTCTGATGTGTAAAATTCAATGTTAGCTGAGTGAAAGCATCATAGTTGTTCTATGTTATGCACCTGAAGCAAGTATATTTTGTTCGATGAAGTTTTATGATGTGTAGCCTTGTCTTTGTTTGCCTGTTATTGACATTGTTTGCTGTAAGTTTTGTAGCAATGGATGTAGAAGATGATACAAGAGAAGGCTCTGTTTCCTCTGTTATTCTTGAGTCTTTGGAATCTACCCAGAAGGGAGATAAGCTTTCTGCTGAGGATTTGGCTTGGGTTGATTCTTGTCTGATTTCAGATACTGAAATTTTGGAAAGAAACTGGACCTCTTTCAAAGATGTTTTGCTGGAGATCATTGGTGACCAACCTGAGTCACTCGACTCTTCTGCAACTGGAAGTGATGGTTTTGCTGGAGGAACTGAAATCAAGATAGTTCCTTCCACTGAGGAGGCAGAGACTGCCAAATACTCAAGAAGAACTGATGATGATCTTGTTGTCATTCCAATTAATGGAGACAGTGAAACAAACACTGATGGTGATCCAATCAAAAGGACTGCTTTTCGGTCCCGAGTTCTTCAGGAAGACTCCACTGAAACGTTTCGGGGAGATCCTTTCCTGCCTACCTACAATGAAGATGAGAGAAGGGGTGAAGCTATTGATTTAGGACTTGAATTGAGTTTATCTGCAGATGAGACGAATTCATCAATGGTGGATATCTTCAGGGTCTGGGATTTGGACATTCCAGCCGAGGAAGATGGTCTTATTAAACAGTTGAACAAGGCTATTGCTGAGACTTCCTTTCAATCAATGCCATCAACTTTTGAAGATTCAATGGCATGGAAAGACTTGAAAGATGAGCCACTAGATAATTTGATTGCTAGCATTGCAGATCTGTCTCTAAATAAAAGTTCTAGTTAAGTTATCTGTCCATATTAGATACTAGTCATGTACATATGTAGGCTTGTTATATTGCCAAGATTTATGCTGCTGTGATCTCATGACATCAACAATGAGATAATAGGCGTTTGGTTGTTTCATCGGCTTAAGATGGTCTTTTCGTTTTGCATAGGATTTGAAAGAGACAATTCAAGTAGAATTGCAAGTAATTTGAACCCCGACTTCGGCTTAAGCCCCAACATGCCTTAGACAGTTAGACACCAAGACAGCTTTGTTGATTTTATTTTAGCCTGGCATCGCCACATTTCAAGGCCACCGTCTGCATCAAGAATCGACAGGCAGAGCATTAACTTAGAATTTGTTAGACTTCTCAAAGCAGTAGCATTTCCCAGTTTTCGTAGAATAAAACCCAGTTTTCTTTAACAAGCTCGAGCTCAGGCCACGATGTGGGGTATTGATTAGGTCTGCACAAATGCTGCTCGGTATTCCAACCACTAGGAGACATTGTTAAACAAAATGGTTCTAGCTTCTCAGTACGCTAAAGCAAAACTATCATTTTGGTGAATCTTAACCGCAGATCATATCCTTTTTCCATCAGCCACATGTACGCCAAATAATGGGGTCAACAAGATCAATGGCCCACCTGATGATACGGATTCTCCGTGGTCTACATGGCATTGAAAAATCTCAATGGACAAGATGACTTGGCATTCTGTCAACCGTCCGACATGGGGTTCACGATTTCATCAAACCCCTAAAAACTTAAAACCATGGCCATTAATCTGAACAAAATTAGAACCTCATGTTCACTTCCCGGAGGATTCTCTCAAACAAAGTCTAATTTGGACGTACTACATAGTGAATGTGATGCATTTGTCTATACCCTAATGACATTAGAAGAGGAAAAATCTGGGGCATTTCAAGCCCTTTTAATTTCTAAACATATTCTTTTACGAGGCGGGTATAACACCGTCCATATCAGCCAGGCATGCAGCCTGCCAAATGTGCAAGATTATCAGACACATGGCGGCACGAGATTCGCCGACGCATGACAGCCTCAAATGTGACATCCCATTCCCATGACAATAGACTGCACAACTATAAATACAGTGAGTGAGACTTGCATGTGTGGTTAAGAAGCCCCAAGTTGAGAGGAGATAAGGTTAGAGTGAAGCCCGTTATAGGCTCAAGCGGTTAGCCTCCATCAAAGCAAACGAAAAAGAGAGAAAGAAATGGCATCAGCTTCCGCAACTCTCCTCAAGTCTTCTCCTATCCTGGACAAGTCTGAGTGGGTTAAGGGCCAAAACCTCCGCCAGCCTGCAGTTTCTGTTGTCAGATGCCACCCCACCGCCCCATCAGCCCTCACCGTCCGTGCCAGTTCCTACGCTGATGAGCTTATTAAGACCGCGGTATGTGTACTCAATGCTACTCGACTCTTCTTATACGATATATAAAATATTTAAGTCTTCGAGTTCGATATAGATTTAATCTCCTGAACCATCTTTTTATATATTAGCTTAGCTTAGTTAAGCTATGCTACACTAAATTCCTAATTTGCGTCACTTTAACGTATTCCTATGATATTCTTATATATGAATACGATAAGTTATTAAAAAGACAAGATACTCACGTGAGACACGTTTCTGTGTCCGACACATTATCTTGAATTCATGTTAGAATAGTTTATAAGTGCAACTGCTCACTCTATCTAGTTAGATAATTCAGATTGTATGTGATTCAAAGAACTTAAAAAAAAATTAATTCAAAGAAGTGTAAAAGGAAAATAAGTCACCAATCCTGTTAAAGAGATTGCAAGTAAAATAAATTAATCTATGTAGTTTCTGGGTGGTTTAATTTTATTGATTAGATTATATTGCTACTTTTGTGAATGAGTTTCTGAACTATGTAGGACACACCATTTGACGTGCGTTTTCCTTTCTTTCCTCTGGATGTAGAAAACCATTGCATCCCCAGGCCGTGGTATTTTGGCCATGGACGAATCAAATGCTACATGTGGGAAGAGACTTGCCTCAATCGGTCTAGAGAACACTGAGGCTAACCGCCAAGCATACCGTACCCTTCTGGTGTCAGCCCCTGGCCTCGGCGAGTACATCTCTGGAGCTATCCTTTTCGAGGAGACTCTCTACCAATCTACCACCGATGGAAAAAAGATGGTTGATGTTCTTGTTGAGCAAAACATTGTCCCTGGTATCAAAGTTGACAAGGTAAAGCCAAAGCCAATAACCTCATAGCAAGTTACGCATACATATGATGTTTAAGGAGGCAATGGAATTTTGTTTGATCAGAATTTCACCAACACTTGTTAATCGATGATGATAAATGCAGGGTTTGGTACCCCTCCCTGGTTCCAACAACGAGTCCTGGTGCCAGGGCCTTGACGGTCTTTCCTCCCGCACAGCTGCCTACTACCAGCAGGGTGCTCGTTTCGCCAAATGGTACTCCCAGTTTTTTGATAAATTCTCACTCATATTTAGATAGTGTTAAAAAGAGGGAAAAAAAAAAAAGCAATCTTGTATAACACTAGCCTTTTTTGATTGGCCAGGCGTACGGTTGTGAGCATTCCCAACGGCCCATCTGCCTTGGCAGTTAAAGAAGCAGCTTGGGGTCTTGCCCGCTATGCCGCCATTTCTCAAGTAAGTCGAGAGATGAGAATTATGGTGAGAATTTTTCTATATAACAGTGTGCTTGTGAATTGTTACTCAGAAATTTTTGCTGCTTTTTGTTTGCAGGACAGCGGATTGGTCCCAATTGTGGAGCCAGAAATCTTGCTTGATGGTGAGCATGGAATCGACAGGACTTTCGAAGTAGCCAAGAAGGTTTGGGCTGAGGTTTTCTTCTACCTTGCCGAGAACAATGTCATGTTTGAGGGTATCCTCCTCAAGCCCAGCATGGTCACTCCTGGAGCAGAATGCAAGGACAAGGCCACCCCTCAGCAAGTTGCTGACTACACCCTCAAGCTCCTCCACAGGAGAATCCCCCCAGCTGTCCCCGGAATCATGGTACATTTCTTTACAACCATTATGATCTAATCAAGAATTTGCTTGGTGTAAATTAGTAAATCCAGTACTAATGGTTTACAAACCATTTCTGTTTTTCTGCTGTGCAGTTCTTGTCTGGTGGGCAATCTGAGGTTGAAGCCACCCTCAACTTGAACGCAATGAACCAGTCTCCCAACCCGTGGCACGTCTCATTCTCTTATGCCAGAGCTCTCCAGAACACTTGCTTGAAGACATGGGGAGGCAGACCCGAGAATGTTAAGGCCGCTCAGGAGGTACTTCTTGTCCGTGCCAAGGCCAACTCACTTGCTCAGCTTGGCAAATACACCGGTGAGGGAGAATCAGAGGAGGCCAAGAAAGGAATGTTTGTCAAGGGCTACGTCTACTAAGCTGCAGAAGAGATAATAAACGCTTGAAGATGAAGGAGATAACCGGGATCTAGCTAGTTTCTCTCACATGTGTTAATGGTTTTATAGCCCTGGAGACTATTTTTGTTCTTGATTACATGTACTTTTAGCCACTTAATAAACTTCTTGGAGACTATTATGTATGCATCATCACATACTAAAATGCTAGAATGTGCATTTTGAGCTCCAGTATTTGGGTCTACTCTGATTCCTGCATTATCGATTTCTCAGCCTGCATGATGCTGTTTGCTACAGCTATACCGCAATCCACCTCAGTAAACATGCTCGGCAGATGCAGCCCTGCTCTTCTGGTAACAAATCATGCCATGGATCGGAATTGTTCGAACTGCCCACTTTTTGGTTTCTCTTAAAGATTAGTACTGGGTCCAAGCAAACAGAAAATGAAGAATAATTGCCTTTCTCTTCATTCCATCAAAAAGAAAAATCAAAAAGTTAGAATGTTTAATGAATTCGATAGAAGATGTTGATCTTACGCTTTGCTTCTCACAATATCGCGAACACCTTTTTGGATTCCAACACATCAGAAATTTTAGGAGATGAGGAGGAAAGAAGTGGGTCATAGGATTTCAATCCATACTCTGATTGCATTTAATTGTCATGTCTAAATACTAGTAGTAAGTTTTATCTGCCAGTCTTAACCTATATCGGTAAGCAAAACTAATAATATCACCATTTTCAGCTGGTGTTTTCTGAGGCAAAACAGAACTGCTTGACAATGGAACTGAACCAAAGGTAAATTCCTTAGTATGACCACGTGCCACCGTTCTTTTGTTCCGCATTTCATCACAAATGCAAAGAAATTCACAAGAAGCAAGTGAAGCAAAAGTTTCACCTTAGTTCTTCGTGAATTTTTTTTCACTTAACATGCTGATGCGGGCTTGTCTTTCTGATCACCAGCAACAATTTTGATGGAAATTTTTAATTGAAAAGGACATTAACGAGGGTGTATACTTCCATTGGCACAAATAAAAACGTCACAACTTCACTACTCGGTTAGGCAAGAATATTTGATTTAGGTACATGGGTAAAAATTATCTTCAACAGTTTTCATTTTTGTGCAAGGAATGGAACAGACAGAAGCCTAACCCATGGGGAAGGAAGATATATCTGACAAGGACCGCAAGCCCTCAAGAAATACACAGATGTGAGAGATCATCCAGCAACATCTGCACCCAAAAAGTGATGGACCACATTTATTAGACAAGAAAAACAATCATCCATGGAGTGGAAAACAAGGGTTTTGCATGTGTGTGCATTTGGAGGGAAATGTATTAAAAAACAAATACTTGGTTAAACAACTATAATTTACTAAGAAAATGAGCTAGTAAATGTGGTGGCCATGTAATTTACTAAGAAAATCTCGGACATGATAGCAACAAAACTTGGGATGTGAAGCTGTATCAATGGATGGAAGTTAGTGGTTGAGAGGTACCACAGAAGCTCTGTAGCATGGAAAGTTCTAGCTACAAAACATTATTTTTTTTTTCTGGCAAACTATTGTCCTTGCTACTGACAAATAATAGCAGCATAAATTTAGGCAATCAGAAGACAAGATGTTACCATCATTTGGCTTCAAAAGTTATTTTTACCCTGCATGAAGTTTACTTGCATTTGACAGAATTTTTCTTGGAAGATATTAGCACAACTTGCCCCCAAGACAGAAGCTCATTCTTACTCAATAGGTTAAAAACTCATAAACAGCTAATTGTCAATCTTTCTGTTTCTCATGTGTTTCAATAGGAAGGAACTGCTCAACAGGTCAAGCTCTACTCAGAAAAACCTTCCAAGTATTTCAAACGCCACCTGAACACCAAATGTCAACTCTATCACCAGAAGGAAAAAATTTCTTGTTTCAGTTGCTTACAGGGAATGTCAAGTTACGTTTACTTCTCTGCAGACTCAAGATACAAGCAATGACGAACATGTTTCATATATAGAAACAGACACCAATTGGAGGAATATTCTTTTCTCTGTTCACAGTTCACACGTAGTTGACAATTCCTAAGTTCATTCAGAAAATCAGATCTCCAAGAGGACAAACCACATAATCCACCTAATATGACAAGAAATATTTCTCAAGCAATGTCTAGCTTTAGAGATACATTCTTTTGCTTTCTTATAGTCACAGTTCATCAAAAGCACAGAAAGAGCTACCTGGCAATAATAAGCAATGTCATGTGAGAGGAAGCCTACCTGCTTGGGCAATAATTTGCGCCCACTTTATTTATATTAGGTCATGCATTCTAATACATAACAAGCATTTATAAATAAAGTACTGAGATTTGCACAAAAAACTGCAAAATATCATTACCAAACTTTAGCAATGCTCTTAAACAAGTAATCAGTTCAAGCTAGGGATAATAGTCATACCTAGCTCACTTATCAGGCTCTCTTTTGAAGGATCCAACAGGGACCACACTTGAAGAGTCATGATTATTGCCACTCGAAATATCCATGCCTTGCTCCTTAAACATGAAGCAGTCACTACATTAATTAGGTTTGAAAAAAATCTAACTACACTGCTTAACACGCAAGGTTAAGAACAAAAATGCTAGTAAAAGAAAAGGACAGAAAATTGGGAAAATCAGTACCTGATTGGTTGAAGCTTGACCATGCACTCGTTGGGGCTTGGCATTTAGATCAATCAATTTATTACCCACCTTTCCATCCCCATCAGAATTACCATCAAGCACTGGAACAGGAGAGACTCTATGATTTTGCTGGTTCTCTCTTGCTGCAAGCTTAGGTTGCTGCTGATTCTTATCCTTCCTTACTTCGTTTGGATCAAGCGTTTGCAACCCCAGTTCGTCCAAACGACCAGGCTTATCCCCTGGAAACTACAACAAAAGGCACCAAACAAAGAAAATAAATTTTAGCAGACTTTCTAAATTTAAAAACCAAAAAGATTAAAACCGGTCTTGTATAGAGTAACAAACCTCAACTCTCTGCCTCAACAAGAGATATCTCCCATGGGTCCGTTTACCTCCAACATGTACAATCATATCACATTGCAGGCAAAGGGAACTACCATCCACTTCACAATAAAAGAACGCTACATACAAAAAATAATCAACAAAATTCCAAAAAGAAAAAAAAAAAGTTTTCACAATAATTTACATTATTAAAAAAGTTTTTCTTCCATTTTTTTTTTTTTTTAACGTTTCATACCAGGAGCATTTTCACATATATCACAGCGTGGGACATCGCTGGGGTCTGCTAACCCAACTCTCACATGTCTACTTGCAAGCTTGTTACACATGTGAACCTGAAAGCTCCCAGAAAAGTTTCCTTATTGATTTAACAAAAAAAAAAAAAAAGAAGTAAAATAAAAACACACAATATATTAAATACTAGAGCTGAAAATTTGCGAAAGAGAATGCAATGCAACCACGCCAATCATACTTCATCAAGCAAGCACAGAAAAAAAAAAAAAAACTTCCTATATACATTGAAATGTAATTTACTGTTCAGATTTCGCCCTTTTTTAACGCCTTCTAATTGAATTACTACCAAAATTGAAACATAATCTAATTCTAGAGACGACTTCATTGATTTCAATTCCAAAACTCAACTTTGACTCAAGAGAGCACATTTAAAGAATATATTTTTATGGAATATACAGAGTTTCAAGTCAAGTTCGAGTTAAATCAAAACTATACGTACATCAAGTATACTTATACGGCTACACGCGTTAGTAGGCGTGTATAAATACGCAGAGATTGATTAATAATACTAATAGTAATGAAAATGAAGAGACCTTTTCGTCGCAGGAACGGCAAAGAGCGGCCTCGTCGGCGGCGCAGAAAAGGATAGCGGCGGCGCTCTCGCAGACGTCACAAAGCGTTCGCATTCTATTTTTTTTTTTTCTGTTTGCTTCCCGTTTACTTCTCCTTTCTTCGCTTCGAAGGCATTCTTCCACAGAGCGAAAAACTGATCAAAATTTTTCCAAGCAGGAATTCAACGATTCAGCAAATGATTATTCATTAAAATCCAAGCAGAGAGAGAGAGAGAGAGAGAGAGAACGACGATGAGATTGAAACAAGAAAGGATCAAATTGAAAGGAAAAGGATTTTGGTAAAAGAGAGAAGCTGGGGAAACAGAGAAGCAAAGACTCTTTGTTTCAAGGTCTCTGAGAAACTGCGAGAAAGAATTTGGCAAGAAACATTAAAAAAAAAACAACGCTCACTCGCTGCAGTATGTAAATCCCGTACTCGCCACTTGTCTTCTACTTCTTTTTCTTCCTTTTTCATTTTTTAAACTCATAAAATGAAGGATTACTCGTTAATTTTTTCGTTTATTACTTTATTTTATATAGATAAATATTTAAATAATCCTTTTATGTAGAGTGGAAACGTGTCAGCAGAGGAAGGCGAGTATGGTTTGGTTTAATAATGGCGGAAAGTAGATCTGCGAGTGCTGAGCTGTCGACTCCATGATCTATTCCATTTTTTCAGCTGGTGACCTTAAAGAATTAAGAATTTTCGACGCGCTTCTTCAGGATGTGAGGACACGAAGATCGCTTGAAAGCATGGCCCCCAGGAACTCCTGGTAGGTGGGTTCCACTCGCCTGACTTGGCAGTCAGCCTTTTCTAAGAATTTAGCGTTATTCTATGCTGTAAGGTTTGGTGGGAAGCCATAAGATTACCATTTATCTTATGGATCCAACCCTTTTTCCTTTACTCTTGTTGGATTGTCTTTCTTTTTTTTTATTTTTTGCAAGAATTTGGTTTGTCTTGTTGACAAAAAAAATCATTTTCTTTTCAACATTAAATAATTAAAATCTGATATATAATTATTATTGAATTAAATATTAAGATACAACATGACGCGTGGGTCTATTTTCGGTATCTACTACTATTATTTTAGATACAAATCGAAACAATAGGTTAAATAAGAAAATAATTAAAAAGATTCAAGAAAAAGAATCAAAAAACATAGGCTTCATAAGGATTCGAGAAGGTGTGCTGGCACTTGGGGAATAGGACAAGGGGACTACAAGGACCAAAAATAACAAATAAAAAAGCTTAGATAGAAAAAAAAAGTGGGTGTGTGATGAAACGAAAGAACCAAAAAGTCCAAAAAAAGAAAAAAAATTAGGTTAAAAACATGGATTGTGGTGCAGCCACTTACGTGTGGCCACTAGCTTTGAAAGGTTGGGAAGAAAGGAACAAAGAAAGCTCCCCTCAATCAATTTTCGTCCACCAATTTCATATCCAGCATTGACCCACCCTCACACATTTTAAGGCCATTACTTTCCCTGGTCACGTTGCTTTTTTTTGGCACAACTGAACAGCCTCAGAAACTTGTTTTCGGATACAACTTTCAAATGAGCATAAACTCTATGGATCTACGCCTGAGAAGGAACGTGCTATGCTTAATTATAATGAAAAAAAAAGTCTAACCGTCATGAATATAATAAGAGTTTTTCTTCATCTATTGATGATAAATAATATCAGAATAAATATATATTTTTATTAAATATGAGAATTTTATAAAATATATCAAAATCAAGATAAAATTGAATCAAATTCGATTTATTTTTTCTATAAGTGAAAGATTCTGTGTTACAAAACGTTACATAATTTGATGGATTAAAATGTCACTAATCTCTTTTTAAGAAGATATGAAGCAAATTTGATTTTATTAATAAAAACTTTTCTCTGATTATTATGTATATTTTTAAATTAAAAATATAAACCAATAACATAAAAGCAAAGGTAAAAGCAGTCACTAATTTTTCTTCCAATGCGGGTCAGTAGCAGTGTTGGCTGCACTAGAACGGGTTCTTTTTCTCAAGGACTGATCCGTCCATGTGTTAAACCGCCCACTAATTTTTCATGCAATTTAGGTCAGCCAAGCTGCTGGGCTTTCTATTAGAACTCCACAAAACAAAACATTGGGCTGCATGCCTTCAATTTTCACTTCAGGCTCTCACTTTTTGTGGATCACCTCATCATTTTTTGCCAAGCTCTGCTTCAACAACAACAAGCTCAAGCTATAGATCATAGATGGGGCATTTTCACCATAATAATCCTAAATAATTCAAATGGTCAATTTTTTCATTTAAACATAATTAAATATTATATTCAACTATCATGGTGGGTGGCATGCTAATAAGAGAGTGACATAACTGAATTGTGAAATCCTTACTACTCTAAACAAAACCCCACAAGAGTGAAAGCCATCATGGTGAATTGAAAGTACAAAATAATTATAATACTATATGCTTAATTAAATCTTGTTTCATAAGTACAGGATGATAAGATTAATATTTTTTGTGTGCAAAGAGAAATGGCCGACTGCCTCACCAAAGAATAAAGAATAAACCTCCTTGAATTGAACATCTTACCCAAAATTTGTGGTCAAGCTCGAGCAGCAGCACCGCCACCTTTTATTCCACCGTTTGATCAGTGGATGATTTAAGACCTTGGTTTAAGATCCTACATTCGTGGCATGACCTTAGGGGGGGGGAATGCTCATGAGTATGGTTGTTAATGATTATGATATTACCTTTTGAAAAGAATATCCAACTACTACCACCTTTTTTCAATGGAGTTTTAATTATGCTTTAGATGATGATCTAAGGAATTTCCATGGATTATTTGTATTATTAATGTTATGATATGAAATTATAATCTCTTTTGTTGGGAGAGGTAAAATCTGTTCTTGTTGCTCTTATCAGGATAAATTCTACTTGTACATTTTGCGAATTCAATTTTTTTACATAAAATATTATGTTTCTCCTTTCAATTAACACCATGTAAATATCTTTTCTCTCGATTAATATTCGATGGACGATTTATATTCTTATAAAGAATTAAGTTGTTAATTTTTTTTATAAAAATTGCAAAATTATCTTTAAATATGAATAAATTAATTAATTATAAATTGAGATTATTTTATTAAATTTATTAGGTAAAATTAAATGATTTTAATTTATACATGAAAATATTATTCATAAAGTGTTAATTGAAAAATTAATATTTATATAATATTAATTTAAAAAAATTATAAAATATCATGTGAAAAAAATTAAAATTTCGAAAATGTAGGTAGAATTTATTAAAGAAAAAGAAATGAAATTCTTGGTGATGGGTGATGAGACACAGGCAAAAGGCTCAGTTAACTTGAACATCACAGGTTTTGAGTTCTGTTGTCAGCAAGCTGCTGGTTTCGGCAGCAACCTTTTTCGAGCTCTGCCTTGGAATTCAAGCAATAATGTTGAATGCTCAATAAACACATGAAAAGGCTTCTCTAATGACTTGTCGTATTCATAATCTTATCTGGTTTTTAATGCACTCTTTAATATTTCAGAAACTCATAATAATCACATTAATGAAGTCATATTCACATATTTAGAGTTCAATTTACTTTTCACCAACTTGGATTCTATGGCTTCTTGTGTCAGTAACATTCAAAATGGGATCTTTGAGACCATCTCCTATGATCAATCAATGATTGTAATGAAGAAGCAGACGAGTAAGGTTTTTGCGTACTAACATTAACTTAATCCTTCTCGTGTAGCTTGCAAAACAATGGCCACCTTTATTAGGTTTGGAAGCCCTTTGTTAGGGTCTCTGTTCTCTCTTTTGCAGGTCTGGCTGTTTCATTACTTTAGCTTCATGGGTCTTATCCTCTTTCACTTTTGCATTTTGCCCTACATAGGCAGCCTTAACTAAAAGTCCAAAACTTTGTTGGCAATGAACCCATCATAAAAAAGTGGAAACATATTCAATTTCTTACAATCAATTGTGGTACTAAACTGAAAAAAAAAAACCCTCATTTATTTCTAATAAAATTTTCTTCTATAGGCAAAAAAAAAAAAAACACATGTATGTTTCTAAGACTATAAGCACTTGACTTACTTCCTCCAACATGGCGGACCCATCAAATAATTTGTAACGCGTGCAACCTTATAATTATATCACATCCAAAAGTATTCTCTTTGACTGCATTTTTGCCTCTTGTTTTTTTTTTTTGGGTTTTTTAAAGATTTGCTTATTTAATTTCTTCCTTTTATAGCATTCACCATGCCCAACATCGTGCTACATAGTGGGGTTGCTCTAACTCTGACAATCTATTAACATTTTCCTCTCAAGGAATTGGTCTTCGGCTCAAAATTCGACCCAATTCAAGAAAAGGTGAAAATTAAGAACAAATGGAGTCGTAAGGCTTGACTTTTTCCCACGAAAATAAAGTGTTATATTTAAATTATTCAAAGTTTATATTTAATGATATGTCCATATATAAATTTCATACACTATATATATTTATAAAAAACAATTATATATTTTTTATACACTAATAATATATTAAATATAAATTATTAAATTCCTGTATAATCTTGAAATCTGGCATTTAGTACATCACCTCATTATAGTTGGCAGTTAATCTAACCGACAAACCGGCGCAGGACTCCTTTCACCGTTATGCCTTTATCTTTCATAATTGCTTGGCTATGATCCACACTTTCTTCTATCCACAGCCAAAAAAGGTCATGAACTGATGATCCGTGATCTACGCCATTGAGAATCGGGGCATTTTTGTCATTTAGATTTGATTTTACATCGCGTTTTGTTTTTCAATTGTTTCTAGTCAATTCTTCTCCTTGTAACTTTCACAGAAATGGTTGTTGCAATATTTGGATTTATTGACAATTTTTTTAAATTATTATTGTGGATGTCTATTTCCTCATTGCTTAAATAAAATTTTCGTTTATTAAAAATATTTTTACTATAAAAACGTTTAAATTGAGAAGATACAAGTAAAAGTCACTAAGTTGTCAATCAAAATGATAAATTTATCATTTTTCCATTATTTGATAATGATTAATTTATCATTCATTAATAAATTTTTTATCATGCCAAACATGATTTTTCTGTTCAGTTTAAGAAAGTAAAAGTCATATAAATAAATGAAAAAAAAACCTTTTTTTGACAAGTGATGTTTTAATTAATAAAATTTAATTAAAAAAATAAAAAAAGTAAACTTGTATTAGTAATCCTCATTGAGGTCAACATGCGAAGCTGGGACTCTTCAATCCTTAGGAAATCAAATCTATAGGGGAAGCGGCCAAATTTGGTTGCACGTTGAAAGAATGTCATCTAGGTACTAATCTTTTATTTGTTAGTTGCGATTAGAGACCTAACGTACTTCCCACCCACTCCTTAAACAAATTTTTGGAAGTTAAGAAACCACTCAACAAGGTTTTTTCTTTCAACCTAAACCAAATTATCCTTTTTAATTATCATATTATGGCTGAGGGTCAAATTCTATGATTTCTCATTTGCTACCAAGGTTACTATTGTCCTTATAATTAAAATGGCAAGCCTAGCTCTAGGAATTCCTCGTTTTCTTTTGCAATTACTTTATCAAACATAGTCAGCTGGAACCCTACTACTTTTTTGGGTTTCATAATTTGCCACTACAAGATCTCAGTTCCCCACTCATAAATGCCAAATATTTAAATATTTTTAGGATTTAATTTTATAATTGAATAGATTTAATAGGATGAACATATACTATATAGTATGAAAGGGTCAAAACAGTTTAACAGCCCAATAAATATCGGAACTCCTCGAAAAGAAACAACAAATGGGAGAGCGAAATTTTATATCGGGTTGTTTGGTGATCTTAACGGTAATAAAGTACCGATCGGACGGTGAGATGCGAAGCTAGCTGACAAATCCATAAAGACCACGTGGCGTGAGACAAACTGATGCCAATCTCCCTTCTGCCACGTGCCCTACCCTTTTAGAAATCCACAAACAAAAAGCAAGGGTAAAATCGTCATTGAGTTACTCTCACAGGCCATGTTCCATCCCCCACAGCTGGTCCAAAACGCGCAAGGGAAGAGAAACTTCAAAAGACGTTGACGTCGCATCAGATTCGCAGGACCACGGGTCCCATTTCAGGAGCAAGAGAGAAACCGCTTATAACAGATAAAAGAAAACGCTCCCTTTCACTTTCTCTCTCATTCCCTGCGATTTTTGATGCAATCGCCGGTTTTAACTGTTCCATCAAGCTCCGTACATCTCCGGTTGGTTCTATTGTTTTTCACCATTTTAACCCTTGTGTTGAATTTCACATTCTCCATTTTATCCTTCCAGTTTTCAACTTTATTCCACGCGTAAAGCGATAGCACCTTTTGATTTCGCTTCTATTCTTGCTCTTCCAAGTCACGTCTCTCTTCCTCGTCGATGAAGTTCGTAGCAGCTTTCATTTCACTAAAACTTTTTTTTTCGTTTCTTTCTTTTTTTTTCCTTTAAATAAATTAAAGGAAGGAATTTAATTTAGTTTATGCTTAAGCTTAAGGACAGATTGACAAGTGTATTTTGTTTTCGTACGTGAGGCAGTTGTAAATTTTTTTTCAGTGTTTTTAATCTCAGAAATTAACGGTTAGATTTTTTTTTAACTAAGCGCTAACGTTTAAAAATAAATGAAACTCGGAGGCTTGCGTTAAAATGCCCCTATTTTATTGTGTTCTTCGAAGCAAGCTCAGTTGTCTTTTCAAACGTTGTTTAGATTTTATTCGGTTTGGTGTTTGCAGTGCTCGAGTTTCGAGGAGGAAGAGTACGGTTAGCGGTTTCCCTTTCAGATCAGAGCATAATGGAGGGAAAACGACAGGGTTTTGGTACTGAAGTAGATACTCTTGGTTCTTTTAATTGAACCGCCATTCTGCGATTTGAGGTATAAAAAAAAAGGAAGTAAAGTTAAGATTTTCGTTGCTTGGCATTTAAGCATAGTTGGTGTCTTGGTGACAACTAGCGAAAGTTTTCTTTCTTTTTCTTTCCCTTTAAAAAATTGATTATTTTTGGGGGTTGAAGGCTTGAAGATTAGGGAGGGAGCTTTTCATCTTAACTACCAGCTTGATTGACATTTGTTTTTTATTTTCATTTTTTAAATGTTGGTTTTAGTTGATGTTTAACTTTAAAAATCAAATCATTTTCAGGTTGGTTGGATAAAAGCTTATGATTAGCTCGTTGTTGCTGATATAACCCGTAATTAGTCTTTATACTCGTGGATCATTTTCTTTAGTTAGTTGGCTTGATAATCATGATTAGCTTCTTGTTGCAGATACACTATGGTTGTGGAAGGATGGGCCTAGGCCTAATATATCTTTGGCAGCCTCAACAACCTTGTTGTTAACTTATAAACTGTCTTGCATTTTTAGGAAAGCAAGATTGAGTGTGTGTGTTTGACCTCTTGAGTTTGATTCTTTTCTCTTTCTGAGAATCTGCGTATTCATGGGTCTTTTTACGATTTAACGTGTGGTAGGGTGAGTAACAACAAAAGAGGAGCGTGAAAAATGGGGGCAATTGGTGGGGAAGAGTTAAAGAAGTTGGAGAAGGAGCAGAAGGGGCAAATGGCAGGTGCTCGTGAGGAGAGGATTCTGGTTGTGGTGAGGTTGAGGCCTTTGAGTGAGAAGGAAATTGTAGCAAATGAAGTTGCCGATTGGGAGTGCATCAATGACAGTACTATCCTATATCGGAACACCCTCCGGGAAGGGTCCACATTCCCGTCTGCCTATCAATTTGGTGAGCAAATACCTGCTTTTTCCATGTTTTGGCTGTGATCTAATAAATTTGTTGCTTTAAATTAGTGATAACTGACTCTTAATTTCTTGCTCAAACTTTCACTATGATATAGCTAAATGGATACTAAATTTCTCCTGTAAAGTGCCTGGCGAATTGAACCTAGGCCATCTTAATGATCGAGATCTCGTCAATTTTTTATATAACCTACATTGTTGGCTTAAGTTTTATAATGAGATTTAAAAGCGTCAAACTTCAAAATAGTTATTTCTGTTATGTGCTTGGGATTTGAAAGCAGTTTTGATGAGTAGAGTTTCATTTTATGTATCTCTATTTATGTTGCTGTCTTTTTTTCCTTCCTTCTTATGTTGGGGACAGATAGAGTATTTCGAGGTGACTGCTCAACAAAGCAAGTGTATGAGGAAGGAGCCAAGGAGATTGCTCTTTCAGTTGTTAGTGGTATTAATTGTAAGTAGGGGTATCGGCATCTTGGTGTTTGTTCTCTGTTGATGAACTACTTGGTGAGGAAAAAGCTTTCTCTAACAATTTTTCTTCCTTCTGTTCCCCAGCTAGTATTTTTGCATATGGACAAACTAGCAGTGGGAAGACATACACCATGACTGGAATAACTGAGTATACTGTTGCAGATATATTTGACTACATAAACAGAGTAATGAAAGTTTTGACTTGTTTTAGTTCCATCGTGTTTGCATTTTTCCATACCTATTACTTAAAGGCGTTCCTTATGTAATACTGAGATCATCATTACAGCATGAAGAGAGAGCATTTGTTTTGAAGTTCTCAGCAATTGAGATATACAATGAAGCTATTACAGACCTCCTAAGCTTAGATAACACCCAACTTAGGCTCCGTGATGATCCTGAGGTGAATACCAACATCTAAATTTGTTTTCATTTTATCGAATATATGGTTGCTCTAACAAGCTCTATTCATCAGAGAGGAACCATTGTGGAAAAAGTCACGGAGGAACCACTGAGGGACTGGAACCATTTGAAAGAACTCCTGGCAATCTGTGATGGTAAAGCATCATAAAGAGTTCTCTGTTTACTGGATGATGTTGCACCTCTATGTAATTTTATTAATATTTTAATACATTGCACTGTTGCAGCTCAAAGAAGGATAGGAGAGACCTCCTTGAATGAGAGAAGCTCCAGATCTCATCAAATTATAAGATTGGTATGCTTCTCTTTGTGTTGCTTGATCATTTAATTGCTAATAGCTTATGTGTAGTGATGTCGAGTTTTTTATTTTCTTTTTGAGCTTACCATGATGTGACTTCTAACTTTTGTAGACAATTGAAAGCTCTGCTCGTGAGTTCCTAGGAAAAGAAAATTCAACCACCCTTTCAGCAAGTGTGGTATGGCTCATGGAATTTACTTTACGTTTGCAGTTTACTAAATAAGTAGTTCTTCTCAAATAATGAAAATGGTATTTGAGTGCAGAATTTTGTTGATTTGGCTGGAAGTGAACGAGCATCTCAGGCATTATCCACCGGGGCAAGACTGAAAGAGGGTTGCCATATAAATCGCAGTTTACTGACTCTGTCAACTGTTGTTCGCAAGCTAAGGTTGACTGGCTATATTTAGAGTACTTTTTTTTTTTTTATTTCAATCATCTGCAACAAATTGTTTAATATATATAAATCTTTGGGCATAGGTGTGTGATTGTTTAAGTAGTTATTTATAGCCTTCAGTTTTTCAATTTTAAAAGGAAACAGAGAATTTGGGGCAAAGTTTTATGATGGTTTGCTTATTTAGACTCAGAGCTGAATTTTTCTCAATAAACTAATTTTTTAAATCACTATTTGCAATATTTTTTAGGGTTAGTTCCTTCTATCCGGTTTGTTAGTCTGCGTTAGTTTCAGTAATATTTTACCACAAGATTGTGTCCGAATACAGAATTCTTTTATGAATTTAAAAAAAGGCAATTTCTTGTTAAAATATCATCACCTACTAGATTGCTAAACTCATCAACGCGGTGCTATGATGGATGCAGTAAAGGCAGACAAGGGCATATCAATTACAGAGATTCTAAGCTGACACGCATACTGCAGCCATGCTTGGGTGGCAATGCCAGGACTGCCATCATATGTACCTTGAGCCCTGCGAGGAGCCATGTTGAACAAACCAGGAACACTCTTCTGTTTGCTTGTTGTGCAAAAGAAGTTAGTACAAAAGCGCAGGTCAACGTGGTCATGTCTGATAAGGCCTTAGTTAAGCATTTACAAAGAGAGGTGGCCAGGTTAGAAAGTGAACTCAAGACTCCTGCCCCTCCTCCTCCCTCAAGCAGTGACTATGCAGCTTTGCTGAGAAAGAAAGATCTTCAGATTCAAAAGGTTATGATTTGCTTTCAAAACTCATCTGCAAATATATTTGGACATGCAATTATGTGTACCTCAACAAAAATCATTTCTGTCACATATAACATATATATTGCAGACATGCTGCCTGCAGCGTGATCCTTTAAGTTTTACTATATTGGAAGTCATATGCATTGCACTCAATAGTGACTGAAGGGATGCTGGGGTTTGACTTTTGAATGTATTTCTTCGTTCCTATCTATGGTGAAAATAAAATAAAGTTTTTGTTCTTTTCATAAATTGTGTTACTTAACAAGGTCTTTGGTATGCATTTTGTGTCTTGGTGTTTATAGGTTTTCACACTTCACTTGGTAGATATTTTAAGGACACTCTTACAGGTTCCAAATGTTCTTTCAGATCTCTCATAAATCATTCCCTTTCGGAAATTAGGAAGGATGTCATGGGATCCTCTACACAGAGCATAGTTGATTGTTGTTTTTCCAAAAATAAATGGATTGACAGATTTGCAATTTATGCAACTACTCCTCTGTATCTTGTCTAGCATGATACATAAACCTGGTGGTGAATCATGCATTCTGATGATAAAATTATAAAGCATGGGTGATATAAAATTGGATTCAGGATAGGTGAAATTTTGACTACAGCATGCAAATAGATGCTTTTGCTTGTGGAAGTTAGGCTGCAAGCAAACTGTTTTATCTTTTGCTCAGAAAAGCCGGTTTCCTATGCATTATCACATCTGCGGTGGTTGACATAACAATAGAAGTGAAAGCTTAGGCATTTGCATGGTACTTGTTGCCTAACATTGATTACATGGCTTTGCATTCTGCAGATGGAGAAGGAGATTAGAGAGTTGACTAAGCAACGTGATCTTGCTCAATCTCGGGTTGAGGATTTGCTGAGGATGATTGGACATGATCAAGATTCAGGACAATCGGTATATGTTATTGCCTAAATTCTGTATCTTTACATGTTATGCTTTTCGCTGAATATGGTGCCTAATAGCTATATTGTTCATTAAATTTTAATTGCTTAATTACTTTTTGATAGCTCCATTTTCAGCTGCTAACCCTTCTTTTCCTTTCTCTGATCAGGCAAGGATCAATTACCATCTCAATCAACAAGCAGGGGATGCATGGGATGATGACTATTCAGCATCAGAATCATCTTGTTTGGCTGATTCTAATCGATTGGATGTGCGAGTTCAAAAATTTAATTCGATCCATTGTTATGACACAGAGAGTGGGAGTAATCTTGCAGAGCCCTATCATGAGCCTCTTAACAATCATGAGGATCATTCAATGTCTGATGTTACCTCCTCACCTCTGTCAATTGGAAAGAAGCTTGTTAGATCGGATTCTGGGCGAAGCCTAGATGAGACTCCAGGTGAAACTGCTGATGTTGAATACTGCAAAGAAGTTCAATGTATAGAGACAGAAGAATCAGGCGGGGATGATAATTATGAATCTCGTGTCTTACCCAATGGTGAAAGTGAAGGAACATTGGCATTGACACTGTATGGAGATGGAGATGTGGCAGGCCAGGAAACAATGTCTACCACAATGAATGGAGGTAGAGAAACAAATCATATTCAAAATGGTTTTATATATGATGCATTGGAGCAGAGACTTCATCATGCACAGAAGACAATTGATTCTCTTGTAAGTTCTTACCCTGATAAATCATCCCCAGATGCCCAGATAGCAGATTTGTCAAGTTCTAGAAGCCTGAAGTTGAGTAGGAGCTGGAGTTGTAGAGCAGAAGTCATGGGTGGTACATCTTTTCCTTATGCTGACAGAGAATATATTGAAAGCACCCCACCCAATGGGTTGGAGAAAAACTTTCCTGGAAGACCAGAAGGTTACGGAAAGAAGTTTCCTTCATTAAATTATGGTGCCAATAATGAAGTGCTTTCCAGGAATAATTCTCAGTCTTCTCTTGGGTGTGCTTCTATCAAGACTTCTGCAGATGAGGATATTACTAGCATTCATACTTTTGTTGCAGGACTGAAGAAGCAACTTGCCAATGGTCAGGTGAGAATATGCCTATTATTTTCCCTTCCATGTCTGGGGAACTTTAAAATGTGAAATTGGGCATGTGTCATGAAATTTGATTTCTTTGAAAATGTTTTGATACACTCATCCTAGGAGGGCACAGGGCTAGAAGCAGATGAGTCTGGAAAGGGTATGAAAGATGTAGGACTGGATCCAATGCATGAAGCATCGGGCACCCCTCTGGATTGGCCCCTGGAATTTGAGAGGCAGCAGAGAGCAATATTTGAACTTTGGCAAGCTTGCAATGTTTCCTTGGTTCACAGAACATATTTCTTCCTGCTCTTTAAAGGTGATCCAACTGATTCCATATACATGGAGGTAGAGCTTAGGAGACTTACCTTCCTCAAGGAGACATTTTCTCAAGGAAATCAAGCTGTAGAAGATGGTCGGACTCTCACACTGGCATCAAGGTTCTCTCTTTCTCTCTCTTGCAAGCATCAATAGTCTAAGGGACTTTGAACAGTGATGTGTTCAAACACACAACTTATTATCACATTCCTTGTTTGAACACAGGACATATATATATCTCAGTCTAGAAACTGTCAACAGAGCAGAGTTCTCTTCTCTGGAACCTCCATAGGTTTCAGTATCTAGTGTTGGATACCTGATGTTGCATATCCGTGAAGTATGCTTTAGTGCTTGTCTTAGTATTTATACTTTGGACATGGTAATTGGGAGGATCGCAACCAACCAGTAGTGAAAATCTAGAAAAATGCACAACAGCCTTAGTAAATGTTTGAAGTTTTTTTCTTTACATTGTGACATGGATGTTATTTTATGTATACTTTCCTGGAACATATATATATAATCCTTGCATATAATTTCTACTTAAATCAACTTGTCTTAATCTGTTAACTTGTCGATGCAGTGTGAGAGCTCTTCGCCGTGAGAGACAAACGTTGAGCAAGCTGATGCGTAAAAGGTTTTCAGAAGAAGAGAGACAGAAACTGTATCACAAATGGGGCATTGAGTTGAACTCGAAGCAGAGAAGGCTCCAGCTGGTCAACCAGTTGTGGAGCAATAACAAGGATGTGAATCATGTCACAGAGAGTGCTGCTATTGTTGCAAAGCTGATTAGGTTTGTAGAGCAAGGGCGGGCCCTCAAGGAAATGTTTGGGCTTAGCTTTACTCCTCCACGCCCAAGGCGGAGATCCTATGGTTGGAAAAACAGCATGGCGTCCCTTTTGTGAGCTTTGTTTATGCCTATATAAATATACGTATACAGCATAGAGGTAATTTCATGAAAATTATAGGCCATATAGCATTCTTTTTGAGATTGAAACTGTGACAGATTGCGATGACCATCATAGAGTGGTAAAAAATGTAAATCTTAACCTGGAACGGTTTAGAGGCCAAGCTGGGATTGATGAAATTGCTTTCTGGTTTCCTATGTATCTCTTTACACTCGTGATAGTCTGTATTAATATCTAGGTGAACTTGGATCAAGTAGCACGGATTTTGGAAATGTGGCTTTCTGGATTTGCTGTTAGCCTGTCAGGCTTGTTACCAATTAATGAATAGGATTTGCTTTCTTCTTCTCCTCTCTCTACCCTTTCCTTCCGGCTGATAGCTTTGAGCTTTAGCAACTCCTTATTGCAATGATGAATGCTGCAATCTGATACCCTTCTCCGCCGTTTTTCATGAAGCAAACACGGTATATTGCTAGCTGCCTAAGCTTTGTTAATTATCAGTTGGATTTTATTCAGTATTTCAAGTATTGAAGAACTATTTATAATTGATTTAAGTAGATGACTCAAATGTAACTTTATTAAGCTTTGTAAATACCAAGTTGCACTAACCATCACACTTTTTTTATTAATTAAATACATGCATCAGTAAGTACCAAATTGACTTAGATTATATTCTCGAATATGATAAACTAACCTAATGCAATTTCTTTACATGGAATTTCTAGGTTATTTATCTATGTAGTATTTATTTTTGTGAAGTATAAGCTAAATTTCATGTCAATCAAAGTTAGAAAGTCTAACTTTATTAAAACGTAACAGTATCACGAGATCATTATTCTTTTCTCGAAAGATTAATTTGATAGAATGTACAGCGTTTACGTTTATAAATTTTTTATTATTTTCTACTTACTTGGTAATCATTGTCAATCATCTTACCTGTCACTTTTTGGAAGCGTTTGACATTGATCGGATTAAAGTTAAATTCTTTTTTGTATTACCTTGACACTAAATCAATATCTTCTCTTCAAAAAAATAATCTAATTTATAAATTTTTCATAATTTTAGACAGGAGATTGAATGCAAAAAAGAAAAGATGGATGATATATTTTTCCTTTCATAAAATCCAGTCTAACGTTTTCATTTAAAAGTTTATTTTTCTTGTAAATTATCAACTATGTCTAAACCCCTTTATTTCAAAGGTTAAACGCTGCGTTGAAAGACACCCGTGATACGTCGTCGTTGCTATTATTGATCGGTTCGTCTACAGTCAAAGATCAACGCTTCCCCACCTATAGCCGAGTGGGTAGAATTTGAGGGAGAAGAGTCTAGAGAAAGCAAAAGCAACTGAGATGAGCGGAGCCACGACGGCTGCGTACTTAGCTCGAAGAGCAGCGCAAAAAGAGAGGGTTCGGATCCTTTACCGTCGCGCCCTCAAAGACACCCTCAACTGGGCCGTTCATCGCCACCTCTTCTATCGAGATGTAAATCCTTATTTTTCAATCTCCCAAGATCTCATCAGTTCACATTCTAATTTTTCTCTTTACAAATATTCAATCTTTGATTTTTTTTTTTTAATTTTAGGCCTCTGATCTACGGGAGAAATTCGAAGCCAACAAGCATGTGGTTTGTCTTCCTCATTTCTCATTTTCACATTGTCTCGTCGTCTTAATTTTTGGTTTACAAGTTTTATTAATATATTAGTTAATTAACTTAAATCTTGAATGAAGATTTGTTTAGTCTTCAAATTTTCTCTTTACTGTAATTTGAAGTAAATTCTTTTTTCTTTTTTTTTTGGGGGGGGGGGGGGAGGGTTCCTATGTTTGTTTCTATGATGATAATTTGAGCTCATTGACATCCTGCATTGAACTTAAGGATTCATATAAATGGTGATTATTGTAGTAATCGAAATGTTTGGTTTTTGATGCTGCATTATACAGTTTGGTGGGTTTTTGCAGGAAGATCTTGACACAATTGACAGAATGATAGCTGATGGTGAAGCAACTTACAATAAGTGGCGGCACCCTGATCCTTATATTGGTAAGTACTGTTATAGTTGGTTGGTGGTTTTCCAAGAGAGTCTCAGTTTGAATTAATGGAATATGAAAAGTTATTCCGCTGATGTGTAGACTTGACTTGAAGAGACATGTATAAGCATTTGGGGATTCGTAGGTTCTTTTGAACTTTATTTTTTGAAACAATGGAGAGGAAACTAGCCCAAAACTATGAAAACAGAATGAATTCTTATTGATAACTCTTACTTAGGACTCAGTAGATAGTTCCATGATTTTGATTGCCAGTGAACTTTCGTTAAATGTGAAAAACAAGATACATGAGGGCCAAGGCTTGCAGATATAGGTGAGGAGAAATGCTACCACACTATTTTTGGTCGCTTCTCCTCTCATTTCTAGAGGCATCTCTTTTCCACTTGTAAATCTTGTATCTGCTTACCAATGGCTGGTTATTCTTGGCATGCTTTTGTACATTTTGTCCTGTTCCTCTTCCATCTTAAGGAAATGTTTAGCGTTTGAGCTTCTTACCCAGTGCACCATATCTTTTAGCAATACTTCTGGAAAAGTGATGACACTATAGTTGGTTGCTCAATGTTGTTAAGGTATCCTCAAAGCTTTTCCCATGATCTCATAAATGTATGGATAAGTTCATTGACATGAAAAGAAATATGTTTTTCTTGATGCAAATGTTCATGTAAAATTTATTTGTTATGCATAATGTGCAGACTGCTTAGATCTTGCTCTTGCTATGGCATGTGGATTTAATTATTTCATTTTATTGCTTGACTGTGAAAATATAGCTAGGTTTCTTCTGAAGTGCTTATTTCCAGTTTTAAACCTAATATGCAGTTTGAAGCTCACATAATATTCCATTTGCAGTTCCTTGGGCTCCTGGTGGTTCCAAGTTTACTCGAAACCCTGTTCCACCATCTGGGGTAATTGTTATGATTCACTTGCTAATCATTATGCTCTTTTCCATATTTCACATGTTACTTCACTTATCCACAATTCTTGTTGCACGTAGTGCATTTCTTTTCATTGAAGTATTCAAGTGTCTAAACCTTTCTATGGTAACTGACCTTTCTTGCATGAGAGTAGATATGTGCTCTAGTTGTTCATATTTCTTCTTCTGTATTGTTCACATCATTTCCAAATTCTAGTATTTTGGCCAGAAAATCTGGGATTGCTCCATTCCCTGCTGTTCTGCCATTGCCCTTCTTTATAGTTATCCATTAAACTGCAGACTAGAAGAAGAAAAGTAACTAAAGTGGCCTGCTTGCTTGTCTTTCACAGCTACTTTTTAGTGGGTAGTAAGGCTCTTTATTGCCACTATGTTTTTACAAATCTTTCTCTTTTAAGTAGGTTGGTTTTTGTCTTGACCTTGCTAAGTGTCAAAACTTGATTTATATTGTTTGAGGAAGTAGGACAAAAGGAAAAGGGGAAGTCATCTTGTCCAATAATGGGCTTGAAATATCCAAATATTAATGTGCTGTGTTGCTTCTTGTTGATTTATGTTGTTGCTTACCTAGCATATGTAGATATCTTTGGTGCTGTCAGCTCCTATCACCAAATTTCTGATTTTTCATTCTTGATGCAGATTGAGATTGCATATGATTATGGTCGAGAAGACAATGACTAAAACATGCATCTTTTCTGTCCCAATAAATAAAGGTTAGTCATATAGTTTGTTATTTAGATTTACATAATTGATTGTATGATTTCGTAATTATAGTTTGGTGATAGCTTTTGTCTCAAATGGTTGGCTACTGGTTGGAAGCACTTTCCTTAAAGTTTAGCTGCAAAAATCTCTTGGATTTATATTAAAAACAGTACATTCTTGTTTCAATATCTTAGAATATGCATGCTAAGAAAGGAGCTTGTGCACCTGAAGAGAGTGGTGTAAGCATGAAAATGTGTAAGTTTAGAAAAGTTGCATGGCTAAGGTTTAAAATCAAGTAATGTGGAAGTAGGAAAAAATTATTTTCGATTTGAAATGGAAAAGATTTTTGTGATATATTTTCCTAAAATTATTCTAGTCTATCGAGGAAGTAATTAATGTGCTCTTTTGTCACCTGGAACCGAATTTATAGGACTGTGTGACATGGTTTTTCCTCAAATTTCAATTCTGTTTGCATAGGGTGCCAATCCTTCCCTACGCACCCTCTCTGATGAGAAAATTCTATGAAGAATCGCATATATAGTGATTAAATGAGTCTCTCTCCTGCTCTTCCCATTTGGTTATTTCTTTGGTGTCTGAATTTTTAATTTTCCATTGATGCAGGTCTAGAGGATCCTTTTGAGTGTACTGTGGGATCAAGGGCAGCATCTACTTTGCATTTATTCAAGTGAATGCAAATGAAAGCTTTAATAACATTCTTGTGGATGTTCCTTTGTATCTATTGCTTTGTGTCTGGGTTTCTGTATAAGATCATAGCTCAGATTGAAGGGTATCAAATGCTTGTTGAGGCATAGAAGTACGATGATCATGATGAATTCTTCAAAATATTTTTATGCATCTTTCCATCTTCAGGGCTTCCGTGGGTATTTTATTTAATTGGCAATTGAGCCATTAGGAAACATTTGGATCTAGGATGCCTTGACTCCTTTGAAGTTAATTAAATTTGGAACGATGTACACCATGTCAGATGGGACAGAACGTCCCTGTATGCCATAGAACAAAACAATACAATACGCAATATTCCCTCCACGCTAATGTGGTAAACACCATAAATGTTTTAAGGAAGGTAATAAAAGTCTGATTGCAAATTTTGCAATTTGGTGGGTCACAGTAATTGCGACAGGCAAAAATGAACTTGACATGACAAATCCTGGGCTGGAACTCGTATGCCCATTACCATGCAACCTTCATACTCTGTCCCCCCTCATTGAAAATTACATTTTTTCAAGTCATTGCCACTGGCATCAGCCAACAAAAACGATGAAAAGCGACTCTGATTTCGACGTCAATGGGTGATTCCTAGAATTGGGTTATACAAGAAAACCAAGTTTCCCCATTTGCAAAGCTCCTCCGTCTCATTTTGTCAACTGAGATGGATGATGACTAGGTGAGGACGAGGATGAAGAAGATGAAACGCAGGTATGTTACTGCTACACCTGCATTGCTGCGTGCAATTGGCTTTTTGGTTACAATGGCTTTGCTGTTATGGACAATCTGCTGGGGCTTTCAACTGACAATGGAACCATGGCGATACACTGCCGTTGCTGCCCGGGCTTTCCATGTTGGAGTCACTACGATGGTCTTCGGCTTCTTGTTTCTGGTACTCGGGCTTTCCATTCTGGCAGGCATGTTTATGGATATATCAGAACAGTTGCCCAAGCTATCAGGCATACATCAAGGTATATACATATAAAAAACTGTACTTTTAACGCTTTTATTTTTAGTTTGTTTCACTTTTATGGGTCTTGCTTCGATGCATTACACCCATGGCCGATTCACATTTCAGGTCTCTAGGAAGTCTGGCTTTGAGACTCATCTTATAACGGAAAAAGTACTACAGAACTTGATAATTTCGGGGATGAATAGAAAATAGAAACAACCAAATTTAGGGGATAAACCAAATTAAAAGTACTGCTAAGCAATAGGATAAGAGAGAGAGAGAAGCCATGCCAAGAAAGCCTTGCAAGCTTCTTTTACCGGCAGTTCCATCTCCACCTTAATTGCTTTAATTGCCTACTTACCCCCTTTCTCTCTCCCATGAAACAGGGCAGGAGACAAGGACTATCTCCAAAGCTATTGCCAAGGCCCTCATGACTGTAATCACAATGCTCATGATCATATGGGCGATGTATACTGGATTTAGGCTGGCAACTGAATCAGGAGACAGCAAGCATTATCTCCTCACGGTTTCAATTGGAGTCACCACTATTTTATTTGGCTTAATATATTTCGTCATTGGACTCGCCATTGTTTTGGAGGTTGCACTAGATTTGTGGACCCGTTCACAACAGAAAGAGAAAAAAGAGACCAGCTTTCATCACAGTTGCAATGCAGATGCTAGGTGTTTTCGTTGACATTACTGTTACTTGTCCTACATTTTTCTTGTGGTAATACTGAGATTAATGGAGAATTGAGCCACTGGAACCTTCAGCTCTGAAGGAGATGCTTGTTCCTGCTGACTAGACACTTGCTTCATCAGACATTCAAACACAGAAGCAGAGGTTGAAGATAAGAAAGCAATGTTTTGGAAGCATGGATAGGAAATTCTTCTTATTAGCACAGAGGATTGTCAATAAACGAATGATCTCTCATCTCTTCTTTTGTTTTAGATTCAGCAGGTGCCCTTTCATCCTGTGAAACAAATAACAGCTATATCCATCTAGATTTGATCTGTATAGAGCCATATTCAGGCATCACATCCTATCCCAAAATCTGATTACAACTAAAGTTAACTTTTAAGTGGGATATCTTCCCTGGTCAATTATTTGAATATGCAAGGCCATGCTTTATATTAACACTATCTGATACTGCATACGAAACCAACTAAGAACCTTGACATTGATTTCATATCCTTCCTTTCTGAATTCCAACATCCTTATCAGACTTCAATTATTGAGCCATTACCTTTTTTTTCCTCCTAAAAGGCTAAAACCATGAATCAAGCATTGATATGATGTTAACCAAACCAAGTTTTAGGTCCACTTCAGCTTTCGATTTTCAGTCCAGAATTAATCAACCATAAAAATCATATCCCTCATAAATTCCAGTTCTAACACATGAGCAGCAAGTCTGCTGGAATCAAAAAGCATTAATTCTAGATTGCTATCTATCTATTCAGGGTTTGTTCAACCATTCTAAACCTACCGATGAAAAAGCCTTGTTTACTCTTACCATCTATGTTTAAGTATTAGATTACATAAATAACATGTTCTGCTTCCTTAACCCAGTAACAACTGTTGCATTTTCAATTATGGTTTTCTCTGCTCTTAAGCAAAAATTGAAGGCATGGGGGAATTTCAAATGGCAACCATTGACAGCAGTCAGCAGGTTCTTCATTCCTAAATACTCCTCTGTATTCTAGATATAATACCTTTTAACAAGGAAAATGATGATCTAAAAAGATAAACTTTGAAATTAATACACAGTAACAGTTTAAATAAACAAGAACCCTTACCTAAAACTTAAACCCCAGAAAAATAAAGTAACTCATCCAATCAAACAGCCACAAAATTGTTCAAATTCTGCTCATGAGTCATAATCATTAACACGTATTTTTAGCTTCATTACTACAGTTATTACAAAAGCGACACAGAGAGAACATGAGAAAAAAGAAAGAAAAAGAAAAATTAGATGAGCTTGAAGGGGAGAGGCCAAGGGGTAGACCTGGGAACCTCGACTTTATCCTTGATGCGCTCTATCATCTTCTCCTTTTTGGGTCTAGCGTTCCCATATGACCCTTTGAATCTCTTCCCTTTCCTTGTCTTCTTGTCGCCTCTGCCGCACAGGATCGGCGCTCCCGCCGCTACCCCACTCATCGAGGCAGATGTCAGCGGAGGCCGCTGCAACGTCATCACTCTCCTTGCTACAGCGCCGCACAATTGCATCATCGCCATTTTCTTGTCTTCTCACAATTTCTCACTTACCGTACCACTGACAGAGGCTAACGATAGAAGCCTAGAATCATTTATTCGTTAATTGGACTTGTTGTTTCTTTTGATTTTAATAAAATGGGCTCGCTATGAACCAAGCATGGGTCCAAATATGTCCCATTGGTCCAAAGTTTTCGGGTTTGGACCAATGGGAATAAACGATTTTTAATTATATTTTTCCGGGTAGAGGTCAGTTATTAGAAGGAAATCGTCTGTCCGGTTTGGTTTAGTCGAGTGCCAGAGTCCACTCCAGGAAACGGGTGAAGGGGATGGCGTTTGGTTTGGTGTGGCTCCCAATTAAACACGACCTCTTGTTTTTTGTTCAACTCTTCAACATACAAAAAAGCATACTTTATCTAACCAAGAAACTAGCATTGCATGAAATAGTTTTTCTTTTCAGCTAACAGCCTAAGAGGACAGGTTCCTTGGCAAAGAAAATCCATGAAAATGGAGGTGTTCTGCAGTCCCACTTCTCTTTCATGGACTCACTTCATCTCTCCTTCTCTTCACATCCCTCACTCTTTCTCTGTAAGTTCTGACTACTTTGAAATTCACCACTTTTCCCCCTCTTCTAACATACATTGGTTTTTCTTTGAAGTGGTAATTCTTTTTATTTTTGGTTGTGTTCTTTTAGGTGGGTGAGACTAATAAATTCAGGGTTTTTGGTGGTGCTGCTCAGTCCCAGAAGGTTTGTTCTAACAAATTCTCACTTTTGTTAAATTGAAAGCAACCTTTTCATATTTGTTTCCCAAGATTTGGGAACTACTATTATATTTCAGGGTCCACAAATGTGATACGGCTTCATGCTCATATTGGTTGTTGTGAATTTGTCATGTTGGATCAATTAGGTTCCTTGGAGATTTTGTTGACTCTTTGTAGGTTGTTGTAGGCAAATCAGATGACAGTATCAGTGACAGGAGCTACTGGTTTTATAGGTAGAAGATTGGTTCAAAGACTGCATGCAGGTAACCAAAATTATAATTGAACATTTCAATTTTATTTAATTTGTTTCTGATCTTTTACCCACAACTTAACTATAATATAATTGAAATGCAGACAATCATAATGTTCGTGTCTTGACACGCTCAAGATCCAAAGCAGAGTCAATATTTTCGGGTAAGAAGGTAATAAGTACCTTTGGTTTTGCTCTACATTGCTTTCTACATGCAGAAGTTAATAAAAATTTTATTGCCAGAAAAGGGTGAACTTTTACATACAGATGTTTACATGCACATACCTAACACGCATGCATAGACATACATGTTCTTACATGTCGTTTCATTATACCCTGTATGTGCACCTCTTTACCCTTAATTCTTTGTTCTGCTGTCATTTGCAGTCAAGGACTTTCCAGGAATCATAATTGCAGAGGAGGCAGGGTGGAAGGATTGCATTGAAGGATCAAATGCTGTTGTGAATTTGGCTGGAATGCCCATAAGCACAAGATGGTCTCCTGAGGTTGGTATTGGAAGATCTTTCATCCTAGTTTTCATATATGTTGCTAGATAGACATAAGCTTTTAGCACATTAGGAAACTAGCTCTGCCCAATGTATGATTTGCTATCATATCCTCCTGCATAGGTCCCACTTCTTGAGACCTAGATTTCATCTATTTTGGTTTTCTTTTCTTGTCAAAGGTTTCAGACAATCCAAGGATACACAATTCTCAGCCTGATGCACACACACACACACTGACACACTCACTCGTTTGATTGATGGCATCTGCTAAGTGATGCTACGGATGTTGAAATTTCTTCAATCTTTAACAACTCTTAAATTAAGCATCAATATCACTTTCTAGTTTCTTCCAATTACGTCTCTCTCAACTTCACTGTTAAAGTGGATATGTCTGCATCTTTTCATACATCTTTGCGTGCTGGATAAATCCTTTGTTCTTTTTATGTATTGCAGATTAAAATGGAAATTAAGCAAAGCAGGGTCAGAGTCACTACTAAGGTTAGTCTTTATCATGTTCATTGTCGCTCTCTGCATGTTGGAAGCACTTGAAAGATCATTGTTTTTCTTTTAAACAATAACATTCTACAACCTCTTAACTGTTTTTTCACTGCCCATTTTCGCTGAATTTGAAGGTTGTAGATTTGATAAATAATTCACCTCAAGGAGTTCGGCCTACTGTGTTGGTTAGTGCAACAGCCGTTGGTTATTATGGTTTGTATCTGGCACAATTTACTACTTTTTTTCCTCTATACTATCATGAAACATTGATCTAGGATGGCCAACTTTTTCATTGCTTTGATAAGGTTTTTAAGAAGTTAAACACAGTCCATTTGCTGCATGAGAAATTAAATGCTGCTTACCTTTAACTGCAGCGGGGCTCCTCTAATATGCTTAATTTCATCTGTTTCTCTTTCCTGGATGCTCAGGCACAAGTGAAACACAAGTATTTGATGAGAGCAGTCCCTCTGGAAATGATTACTTAGCTCAGGTAAGAAAGGAATATTTACTTAGCCGAGCATTGTTCTTGCCTTTTACTAATGCAATTTGTTTGCTCAGGTTTGTAGGGAATGGGAAGGAACAGCGCTTAAAGTAAGTAAGGATGTGAGACTAACTCTTATTCGCATTGGAGTGGTACTTGGAAAAGATGGTGGTGCTCTAGGTATAACTGATGTTCTTCTCTCTCTATCTCTCTCACCCCCACACACGTTGTTTATAAGTAAATTCAAAAGGGAGTCTCAGCCAATCTAGCTAGTCTTATTTACTTATTAGAAAAATTAGATATGATTTCCCAACAAACTCAAAGGCATTGGTGTCTTTTAACTGGGCCCAATGAAAGGATGGTTTATGCATTCAGCTGGTTATCTTAGAAAGTTTTTCTTTTCGGCTGCATAGGTTGATAAAATCTTTAAGAACAACAAAACATGCATATTCTTTCTTTGTTATTTAAGAGTATGTTGATATCCAGTTTCATCAACTTTAAGAAATTAGAAAGAAGTGCCTTTCAATCTTACATCTTTGAGCCTTTGCAGCTAAAATGATCCCTCTCTTCATGATGTTTGCTGGAGGACCTTTGGGCTCTGGACAGCAATGGTATGCTATCATCTGAAAGAAACAACTTATTCATGTTTGACATATGTATGCTGCTAAGGCACCATTAAATCAGCATTTCTGAAGAAAAGTTTTCATCAATTTGCTATTAAAATGCTTATACTCCTGATCTTATAACAGCTAATATAAGAACCTTTAAAGGATGTCAAATAGTTGTTGAAATTGCCTTGTTGATTTATTTCCTTCTGCTCATATTGCTTTTGCCTGTCAACATGTTGATCATGTTTCTTCTTGATAGGTTTTCCTGGATTCACTTGGATGACATAGTGAACCTGATATGTGAAGCTTTACGCAATCCATCTTATAAAGGTAATCTTCTATGCATCAATGTACTTCATTTGAAAATTCCCAAGACAAAATCAGGCTGACTAAGCATTGATATAGAAGCAAAACGGAATTGAAATTGACTAAATGCTTTGTTATATCATGCTATTAGCGTACTACCACATGGTATCAGCTAGATCATGATTCTTGTTCTGTCCTTACTGATATTTTTCCATTTAAGAGTGTATTTTTTACGCTCATTCACTTTGCTGTTATATTATTATGAGAATGGTTGTGGTTCATCATCCTGCTTTAATTGCCGAAACGTCAGGAGTTATAAATGGCACTGCTCCAAACCCCATCCGATTGTCAGAGATGTGTGAGCATTTGGGAAATGCCATGGGCCGACCATCATGGCTTCCTGTGCCAGACTTTGCCCTCAAAGCAGTATTAGGGGAAGGTGCTTCAGTGGTAGGTGTATTTTTTCTAATTCTTTTTGTTCTTCTGTTTCCTTCTTTTATGTGTTCCCTCTAACTACATTCATCCAAACACATCCAATTGGGTTTATTGCAGGTTCTGGAGGGGCAAAAGGTGCTTCCTGCAAAAGCCAAGGAGTTGGGTTTCCCATTCAAGTACTCGTATGTGAAGGATGCACTTAAATCCATTCTTTCCCAAGGCTAGAAGATATGACATGCATATGCTTGCATTGTATTCTTTATTTTTTGATAGAGGGTTTAAGGATTCTCCCAGCACCAGAGGATCAGAGTTAAAATTCTAATACTGGAGAGAGATTGTGATTTACCATATGTCATTCCCTTTGTTTCCCTAGATTGTATCTTCTAGCAAACAGTCCTTCAAAAGCAAGAGCTTTATTGTATGGCAGCATAATTGTATGTGCTTGTAAATCCCTTCCTTAACATCTATTGCTCCTGTGTTTAATATTTATGTTGCTCTGTTTCGCAACAATCTCATAGTAACTACCAGCTGCTGACCAAATTAGAGCTCTTTTTACCTCTTAACGCCCCGTTTGGCTCCACCCACAAACTGTGGGTTTGGAGTGCTGAGGCTCAAAAACTGCTGTTAACACCCACCCCCACCGTATCGTGCCGCTCAGCCAATCGGGTTCTAAAAGACTTAACAAGGACAAAGGTTACCCGCACCATGGATCTTAATAAGGAACAATCACAATCTGCGGCCGAGGTGCGAGTATAATTGCATGGGGCAAGAACTTATTATTATTCCTAAACACCCCAGGATATGAGAAACTCGAGCAGCAGGCAGCAGCACTGCACCGGTATGGCTAATCTTTTCCACTTAACCTGCTTTTTTCTACCAAACGAGAACATCCCAATCACATATTTTTCATACTTGTACTTCACACATCCATTTGGCGGTATACCACTGCAGTTAGATCCTCAAATTCAAGAAATCAACAGAATGCTAAATAAAGATGCAAAGGACCTACAAGCAATAAATACAGGTGCAAACAATAGCAGATCAAATTTTTTAGATTCTCTTTCTTTTCTTTGAACAGGTACTCTTCAGATTCACCACAAAACGGAATATAAGTTTGGCCCCCCACCCCCCCTTCTTCATTTTGACATGCGAACGCACAGTTCAATCATTTGATAATACAACATCCCAGATGAACATATAATTCTGTTGCTTTCCTTAATCAACAAAGTGCCAGTAAACATTACAAATTATGGATTAATTTAATCAACCCTTTAATGAGTACTTTCTCCCTGTAAATGGCTGGAACTTAGGATCTTCTTTCTTTTGAGACTGCTCCTGTTTAGCGTCTTTTCCAGATTCCTGCAAAATCCAAGAAACAACCATCTTACATCTTCATTTTTTTCATAAAAGAGAATATCATAGGCTAGGTAATCATAAGCAACTTAATGAAAGGAAGAGTGTAAAAATACCAAGTACCTGTTTTGTTTCCTTAGGACGGCTTGATCCAAATACAAGCTTGCCCTGAGCCTGGCGTGAAATACTTTGTGAACTAGATTGTGAAGAAGGTTCGCTGTTCTTCCCATTGGAAACAGCAGGTCCCTTGTCTTTGGACTCTGAGGAAGAAACTGGTGAAGGCTGTTGCTTCAGAGGCTTCCCATCCAAGCGTCTTCCTGCACCGGTAAAGGGGCTGAATCTTGGTTCAGGCTCAGCTGGAGCTTCTTCAACTGAAAGAACAAAGATTGTTTTCCTTAGTAGACAGAATATAAACCATCACAAAAATCTATATGAACTTGAGTGCACTAACCTACAGAGATCCATAAATTTTATTAATAAGAATTAAGTAGATTACAACAAGATAAAAAAATATCCCAACTAAGCATGGTTGTAAAAACATTCAAATTTCTTAAAATTGTAACTAAAAAGTAACTTCCTTAAAATATGAAAAAGGAAAAGCAAACACATTAAGATAACCATTAAAACCCTGAACAATGACATAAGAGCAAGATAAACCATTCCATGATGTCTAGAAAAGATATTAGGTTTTCACCTTGAGACAGTGCCCTGCTTGAAGAAGCAGCTACAGGAGGCTTTTCTGGCTCCTTGTAATCCAGGGGAGGAGCAAAATCTACCTCACAGTCAGTCTCAATGATACTTATTGCATTGGATGGCTTTGTCTCTATGATATCTATGTAATACTTCTTATTGTTATATGCCACCATAATACTGTCCCCAGTGGTTAAACAGGAATAATTCCTCAGGGTTGTCTCTAAGCTGCATTAAAAAGAAAAGTAACATTAAAAATGAGAGTATAAATCATACTTGAATAGCAACACGTAGAGTAAAAAGAAAAAGTCCATAATAGCAACTTTATGTGGCTGGAGACAAAAACAGATTCTTGGCGCTATGTTTCTCAACAGTCCAGGCCATTTACGGAAACTCATTTGGCTTACATGAAGCTAAATTACACAAAAATGTCAGCATACATGATTCAAGCATGAATTGATGACAACATATATCTCAATATTGAACTTCCCTTTCTAGCTGAACATCAAACATCAAAGACTCATGCATACATTTATTCACAAATAATCCACTCACATAGCTTTGGGGTTCGAAATATCCAAAAAGTCCTTTGTGTGGGGTTGCAATTTAACATAGGTTCCCTTTGGAAGAGTCACATTTTTCACCCTCACAATATCCCCCTCCTGTAGGAGCAAATTCTCCATCATCTACATGAAACCATTGAAAACAACACAGCATGAATCAGATAAGTAGAAGGTTTCTCGAATCTCAGCGGACCTAAAGCAATGCCACAAGAATACTACCAATGTTTAGCATGCACAAACCAAAAGATGCACTGCCTACCCAATATGGCATATAGATCATGCCTTCTTCTGCAATAAACTCAAGTACTCCACAATGGGAGACACGCTCAGCAGCATCATTCCGAAGCTCAAATAACATTGGATAATCAATGTGCAAAGATGCTGCATAATTTTAGTCACATTAGCATTCTGGTTTATAAGGTCATGACTTAGGAGCAACCAAGACTTATTGCAAAAGTTTAATTTATGCCACAATTAAAACAACTAACCTAAGCGATCAAGGGCTGATGGAGGCATTATAACTAAAGCAACAATGAAAGAATACATATTAGGAAAGTTGCACGGTAAAAGGAACATATTACAACTACTGCAGGTCAGAAAACTTACTTTTATCACCACTTTCAATTTGTGGCTGCAGGGAGACAAGGAAAAATGCATAGGATCAAAATCATGAGAAAGGAAATAACTAATCAAGTATGATTGGTTTGACAAAACCAATAACAGAATAGGACAGTATCACTAAGCATACCAGCAATCTGTAGCAAGACAAGATAAAAAAACTAAAAACAACATTCTACTTTTCGAACCTTTTCAATAAAAGATGCAGGGTAACATCGATAACTCTGCTCAAATGATGTTCCATGATAACCATATCCATCGAAAAACTGCAAAACAAAGCAAAAGTAGACATTAAAAATTACTAGTACGTACAGTCACCCCAACTATCAAAATTACTGGCCGAGTTAATAATAATTGCAATTACCCAAAAAGCATTCACCATTCACTAACAATAGATAATCGAACCAATGAAAAAACGTAATGTGAAACGTACCATTTTGTACTTGCTTATAGCCGGTCAAACCAGATAACTTACTGTTCAAGTTCCCTACAACAAGAAGATCAAACGGCTCAAATTAAAAAAAAAAACAAATAAATTCACTAAAATTAAGAACATCGTCCAACTATATTCATATGCACAAAACTTCTACAATTCTTTCTCTTCAGAATCGAAAGAGCAGCAAATAATATCAGGAAAAATACCTTGAAAGGGAAAGCTCATATAACCTGGGGGAGGGGGGGGGTTGAAATTGAACTAAAATTAAAACTTTTTCCTGTTTATTTAATCCTTTCAATCAGTCAATTTGTCCGTTACCAAAAGAAAATTGGGTTTGATTCATGGGATAAGAAGGGTAAGCAAAGGGCCAAATTGAACAGATCTGAGATTAAATTGAAACAGACAAAAAGAGTCGTCGAGAAAAGAAAATGTAAATATACCTGAGACAAAACGGAGAGAAGAGAAAAGAGAGAGAGAGAGAGAGAGGCGTTTCGAGGTGTGTTGATCGGTGAGGTGAAGAGAAATTGAAGAGTTTAAGGGAAGGAAAACGTTACGTAATCTGGGGAACGGAATCTCCTAAGATGCGCTTTATCTGCGTTCCTTGCACGCGACATCATATTCCGCCACGTATCCGTTTTAAAACCGCCGTGCTTCAAACTTTTCGATGGTCCATATTGGGCTTGATTCCCTCTTTCGGGGCCTACAGCACTACTATGTACTTCCATTTTGGGCCAAATTAGTCCAAGAGAATGTTTAGAAGGCCCCAAGGAAACAAATAAGGAGATGAGATTAGACTACTTTTTGGGCCTTTAACTATGAAGATGCCCAATGAATTAAAATGTTTAAGCTTAGGGAAGTTGGTTGTTCATTGCAGAATCACCCAGCAACTTGCATCGATCGAGCTTTTTCTGTCTAAATCAATTTTTTTTACTTTGAAAAAAAGATTTGAATAAAGCATCGTGTATCAATTATTGAGTTAAATATTCAAATGCACAGTAACTAGACCTCAATCTGACTGCGAGTACCATGATAGGCAAAGACAAAGGCATCTCCATCCCCTTCCTATTACTGGTCTAGGACAAAACTCAAAACAGATTCAGCATACCACTTAGCAAGAATCAAAGCACTGCGTTAAAGCTCTCATGAAAGAATCTAATATCTTTGTACATTGTTTTTAAGTCAAATGCTAGCAGCAATGCCTCCCCGTGATACATCTCCCATCAAATATTCCTACATGCTTTGCTTTTTAACCCTTGGAGGAAGATATGACATTCCGGCAGAAAACATCTCAGCAAATCTATATCTAAGATTATGCTCTTCCCTATGCCTGCTAAAACAGCTACTGACCTTTCAAAAGGAACAGATTGGTCCATGGGTGGATGTCAAAGCATGCCACAAAAGTAAGGGGTAAAAATATCACGAGTGTAGTTGGATTCAGTTCACCATTACCATAGTATGTTACTTATAAAAGCTTCATATATTTCGGTTTATGCTTATTCCATGCTTAGCACTTGGCAATAATAAATGTTATGCCTATTTCCAGGTTAAACTAATCTCTCCAATAATTCAGGTAGGTAGCAACCTGTTTATCCTTGATTTGACACCTGCTCAAAAATTATTGTACTAACTATATTTTCTGTCTAAAATATTCTTTTCTTCTTTCTTTGGAAAAGTATATACTAAGTTCTCATCGAAATTAAAGTTCATATTTTGCAAATGTTCAACTCTTTCGATGTCTGATTCTCTCTACACCCACAAAGAGAATTTATCTGGTTCTCAAATCACTCATCAAGCATAAATGGGAAGAGCAGTAGTGCAAACTTGAAGAAACTTTTTCATGTTAACAAGCAAAGCACAAGAGGCATGGAAAGCATCCCAAGTCAAAACTACTACCTATGATGGAAGCAAACAATCCTATTCAACTAAAGCTTTTTTAAGGCTTAACCATTCCATAAAGAAAAATCATAGGATCTTGATTGTTTCTCATTAAAAAACTATTCGTATATTCGATGTGACCAAACACCTATACATAAAACGTTCAATTTTCATTTTTCTTTGTTTTGATTGGAATCTCCAATCTTTATCGGATTTCTTTGCATCATCCCAAAGACAACCACCCCGAGATTCCTGAGAGTTGTGCTCTCCAACCTTGGGTTAATTTAACTCACCATGTGAGTGCTATTTGGACCCATCTCAATCTACTCTTATGAAGCAAATTTTATATTAAGATCCTGAGCTACTGCTCTTTTACAAGGTGATAAGAATTTATATTTTTATTTTGAAGGAATTTGGCTTCACGAAGTTTGTGTGTCTCACAACTCCACAAGCACCGAAACTTCATATCTATTATTCCATTAAGTTAGCTCAACATCCAATCTAAACCACAAATGCCGACCTGAGGCTAACCAGAAGCCCACAAAATTGTGGTCAACAAAATGCAACCAGAAAGGACTTCAGGAGGGCCGTATCAAACTATGCTTCACAACGCACAAAAGGCATGGAACACCCCACATTCGTTGCAAAAGAGGGAGAAAAAGAAAAACATCTTCTATTCAACGAATTCAAAATTGAAACAGGGTTACAAGCTTCAAGCAATCGGTCGGGCTCTTGTTGCGGTCAAATGGGCAGTTCAGGCAAGGACAAGATACAAGACACCCAGACCCTACATACCATGATTTCATAATCTTGGTATCTAACCTTTTCCACGAGGGTCTGACCCCCGTTTACATTTCTTTTGCACTACACAACAGGAAACCCAGCTAAGCCAACCGTATTAAGACCCTAGACGAGATTAGAGAAAGCAACCAAAATTCCGAAAAGCAGACCATGAATCAGCAACCCGAAGTCAGTTGGAAGAAAATTGTAATGGTAACATGCATATAGGCTCAAACCTCCAAAGAATGAAGAATAGAGGAGAGGAGAAACAGCCAGAGGAGTGAGAATAAGAACAAAAATGAAATACTCAAAGCTAAAACTGAGAAAGTCTACTTAAAAGAAACAGGTACAAGAGGGAATAAGATCCCGAGTTTACAGAAAAGGGTGGATTCGGTTCCCATCCCTCTTTCCCGACAAATGCAAAAGCCCCTGTCTGATAACATTTTTGGCTCACTAAAAGATGGAAATTAACAATAAAAGTAAAAATTAAAACAACGAGACATTCAAGGACTGACAAACCATGCATCAAGGCAAATTGTACAACGCTGCCTCAGGCGCAGCAATAGGACCACTGCTCGTCCTCACTAGCCCCAGACTCCACAGCAGCATTGTAATCTTCCTCATTGCAATAGTAAAAACCATTGTTATTCATGGCAGTCAACGAACAGGAAGACACCTTCGCAAGGTAAGGCATGTTGTGGAAGGAGCGAGCAAGGCTGTTAGCTAAAGCAGCATTGACGCCATTATTAGCATGGTCCTGCCCAAAAAATTCTTCGGCACGATGCTTGAGGGTCTCGAACATGAGCTCGGGCTCGTGCTGCATCACCCGGAGGACATCCCCACATGATGGGCCAGGCACCGCCCGCGTAACCGCGAAGCTGTGTGGACCATCACTCTGCAACACCCTAACGACGCTTGGGCCGCCAAACAGGTTGTGGACTCCACCGAGGGCCTCCTCGTAAGCCCCACCCAAGAACATCCCCAAATAGTACCGCCCATTCGCACCACCACTACTACCACCACCATTACCTTCCAGCTCATGTAAAGGCAGGCTTGTTTCGCCTCCAATGAACTTATCAATCTTCCCATCACTGTCACAAGTTAAATCAGACAAAGTCCCCCTCACTTCAGGCCTCTCATCCAATCGATGAATCGGGACTATAGGAAAAATTTGACCAATACTCCAGAAATCAGGGATCGAAGTGAAAATCGAAAGATTCACATGGTATGTCCTAACAGGCTCAGATGCACCAATCACTTTGGAAACAAAGTCACATAACCCATCAACAGCAGCAAGTTGTTCAATCCCCAAAGTGCCTTCTTTAAACTGTTCCACACATCTTTGCTTCAACTGATCAGCATAAAGCAAACAGGCCTCATTCTCATGTCTCATTGCTGCATCACGCAAATTCCAATAATCAGCACGAGCATCCTCAGACAGCCCCTCCATAATAAACGGAATGTTAATATGGTTCATTGCTGGGGTAGTAGGAGCAGTAGCAGACAGAGCCTCAAATATCAAAATAGAATGATGAGAAACAATAGCTCTCCCACTTTCACTACAAATAATCGGATGCTTAACAGATTTACGGTCACAAACGAACCGAATTGCATTAACAACGGCTGAAGCATATTCCTGTAGACCATAAGAAACAGAGAGATCCGAATTACCGGATTTGGACCCGTCGTAATCGATTCCAAGGCCACCTCCAATGTCAAGAACCTTCATGCCGGCACCAAGACGGACTAATTCAGAATAGATCTGTGCAGCTTCACCAACTCCATCTTGAAGCAAAGCGGTTGAAGGGATTTGGGATCCAATATGGAAGTGCAACAATTGCAAACAATCAAGCATCCCTGAATCTTGGAGCTTTTTAACAACCCTCAAAACCTGGGTCGTTGTTAACCCGAACTTCCCTTTCTCACCTGAAGTCGACCCGAAATGGCCCGAGTGTTTGGTTCTCAGCTTGGCTCGGACTCCAATCACTGGTCGAACTGAAAGCTTCTTGCTTATATCAATAACCATATTCACCTCCTCTTCTTGTTCAAGAACAATAACAGTGTTTAAAGCGAGTTTCCTTGCTAGCAAAGCAAGGGAAATGTACTCAGCATCTTTGAAACCATTGCAAACCAATAACGCTTCTGGGTTTCCTTTGCAAAGGCAGCTCATGGCAAGAAGAAGTTCGGGTTTTGACCCAGCCTCCAACCCGAATCGGAATGGCGCCCCGAATCTGACTATGTCTTCTACAACAAACCTGTCTTGGTTACATTTCACCGGATAAACGCCTTGGTAATGAGACTCGTAGCCCTGGGCTTGGATGGCCAATTCAAAAGCCGATTGAAGCGACTCGAGCCGATCTTTCAGCACATCGGGTAAGCGAACAATGAGGGGAAGCTGTAACCCGAGTCCGCCCACCGATTTCGGATCCGAAACTTTCTTAACGATTTTCAACAAGTCGATTTCTTGGTGGGCCAGAGTGTCCGTACCGTAAGGACGGACGGTGATATTGCCGGAGTTGTTGACGGAAAAATAAGGGGCGCCCCAGCCGTCGATACGGTAGAGAGCTGAGGAGTGAGCAGGGGACCAATGGGTTGAGTTTGAGTTAGGGGCGGCGGCGGCGGTAACGGTGGTGGTGGTGATGGAAGAAGAACAAGGGACCGCCGCGGGAAGGGAGCTGTCCCCGGCAATGAAAGCTGCGTAGCCAGGAGGCGCTACGGCAGCATCTACGCAGCAAGCCAAGGCCGGCATCCCTACAATAAATCCGCGACGATCTAAAAGAAGATTTGAAAAAGAAAAAGGGAAAAAATTATGGTAGATTCGATAGTTTTCAAAAGGTGGGGGCTTTAAAACCCGCCGAGGCCGAGGCCCCGGCTACCCCCTCAAACGAAGCAGTAGAAGACCCTATTACAACCGGAGTAACACCCTCTTTTTACCCTAAACTTCGAAATCCCCAGCCGACCCTTCAGAAGAAGATTTTTAACAGATTTAAAATTTAAAATTTCTTTTCTTTTTAATGTAAAGCAGCAAAATTTATGTTGCGAAAAAGAACTTCACCATGCAGATCTCAAAACACAAAATGGAAAATTTAAGAAAAGAGATTCAGGGAAGAGGAAAGTAAATGAGATTGATTAAATGAGGAAGACGAAAGAAACTGATTTTTCTGGGAAAAGGAGGGAAAATCGGAGGACAATTAGGGTTTAGGTGTTATCTTCAAAGAAGTCGTTAACGAAGGTTGGAGTGAGCGAGAATTGCATGAATGGAGATGCTCCTTTATATAGGGGGTTTCGCGGGCTTACTTGGGCTGCGGGCTAGGCCTTTGGGTACCCGCACAAATATCTTGTCAATTTCTCGTGTACTGTTCAATTTTCATTACACTCAAAAAAAAAAATTTTTTTAATTCTTTTTTGCACTATTTTAGTTTATTGAGTTTTAACATTTATTTTCGGTACTGAGATTCCCTTGGTAACGATTAATCAGCGTCGAGTTGCCGCGTGGCCTTGACAATTGTGGGGTCTCTTCAGGAGAAATTGGCAGCTGAGTTTTTTGCGTGAAAATATCGTGTGATGTCTTCAGGGAGGAAAGCAGCCGGAAGTTTCGTGTGATGTGGATTTGCATAAACGGATGCGATTGTAACACGTAGTCACTGGCATGGTTGCCCCTTTGCTAATTTGGTCGACAATTGATTGGCTTTCTCCGCCGAAATAAATAAAATTTAATAAAAAAATTAAATAGGTGTTGTTAGAGATAAGCACGTGGACGTCACGTGGAATGGAGTCCTCTAGGACCCCTCATTAGTGGATGGACTGGTTCCTAGTCGGATTGCACAAGTTGTCCAATGTACTTTGCGTTTTTTAAATTTGACTTGCCTTCTTTTTTTCTTCTCTTTGGTCCAATCCTTCGTCTACTTGACAAGGTAGAAATTCCTTAAATATTCGTTATGCTATGTTTTCACGAAAAGAAAGTTTGACTTCTTAATTACATTTATATTTTTATCATCAATAAAATATAATTAATGAATAAATTTAAAATTAAAATTTATCAATTCCCTTGTAAACGATTAATTCAAATAGATCTTATACTAATAAATAATGTTTTTCAGTCATCTTAATTTAATTGTAGTATAGTTTAGTATTAAACTATTCTTTAAATAGAATGTTAGGTGCAAAAATACTAATTTAGGGTTCATGAACAACAAATTTTGAAAGGATAACAATTAAATCGCTTTCTAAATTTATTTATTGCATGCTAAGATATTATTAACCCAAATCATAATCTTTTCCATATTCAAATATTTCCTTATAGAATGAGTGTCCAGCACAATTCGGTCAAATATTCCATATATATTTGCTATTGCTAACAATAGGTTCATTTATCCCTTTATTTGGGATTAAATCAATTTTAAATTTGCCAATTACCCTCAAACGCAAAATGTCGACAATGTCAAGCGGGGCTCCAAGAAGAAGAATAGAACGAAACATTGAAAGAACTCGCGAGAAAATGAAGTAGGGTCAAGCAACGCATTGAATCGATGATCTGCTGTTAAGACCGTAACCTTATCCCGGGGAGAGAATCTGCAAGTTTTTTTTTTTTTTTTGCGACTCTTAAATTTGTTTCAAAAAACGTTGACACCTCGACACGTACCTGACGGCCGTTTATTTGACGCGCATCAAACACGTAACTGCTTACATTAAAAATGACAGTCGGGTATCTCTAGAAAAACTAACCAAAAAGCCTCTCAAAATCTATAACTGAAACAACAGGCTTTAATCAGTGAAACAATGGAAAGCAGAAGAAAAAGAAAGCTACCCCGCTCCCCTTTTCTTTTCTCCCTTCTAGGATCTAGAACAAGATTTTCACGTTAAATAGGTTTGATGGTCTCTGGCCTTCTTTATGGCTAGGGTTGCACCTGGCCAGGTTTATTTGGTCTATCAATAAAATCTAGACGGTGACCGTAAAATTTCTTTTCTAAACCATACGACGCCAGGGCTTGCGTATTGGGTTGACCGAAATCCGAAGTTACAAATTTGACCTTTATCCTTTTTTGTGGCTGCCCCCAACCCAGCACACTTAGCCTGATTTTGATTGATCTTGCGGATCATAATGGGAGGGGGCTCTACATAACATGCCGTCACGCCCTCGGGATGGCCCTGCCTCACCCCCACAATTATAACTCATCTAATCTTATTCCTACTCCTGTCTCCTTCTTTTATCCCTTCACATCCAATATGTATAGTTAGTGGGGCATGATAGTACATTCAAACTTCAAAGTATCAACGTATTACATCTAAATGTTGGATTTAACGGTTTATTTATGTTTTTTATTTAAAAAGTTAAATTCAAATTTAACTTTTTGATAATAAAATATGTATATTTATTATTAAATTAAATATTTATCTATTTTTAACTTGAAGCTAATAATAGGATAAATAAAGGTTACGTCTTTCCAACTTTAAAAAATATAATATCCATCAATTTAAGAGAGTGGAGGCAAGAACTGGAATTTATTTTTTCAGGGGATGATTCACCTTGTGGAGAAATATCTCAAAGGTGGTGTGGCAAGCTAAAGACGATGGCAGAGTTGGTGGGAGTGTTGATTAGTATTTAGAAGACCGTTAAAAAAAAAAAGACAAAGAAAAAGAACAAAGTGCGAATGGGAAGAAAATGGCGATGCAAACGTGAGGACCAAGTAGACCGTGCTCCATGTGCCAAGGACCAGTTGTTGAACATGACATTCAGGTTTTACCCGCAACTCTTTGTAATTGACCATTTGACTTAGGAATATGGCCTAGCCAATAGGAAATATACATACTTTTTTCCTTCTTCTTTTGTGTATTTTTGGGCTTTGTCACATGGTATCAAATTAATTGTGTCCTAGCCGATGTTGATTTTACATGGGCCAAACGCACTCTAATCATTGGCGACAACTCAGCTTACAGTTAATGGTTTTTTGTTTTTGAAGAATTGTTTTTAATGTGTTTAGTTTTTCCGACACGGATCAAGTGGAGTGACTGAAATCTGCCTAACCAATTATCTCGTCATCGAGGGTTCAATTGTCTTTTGGTAATTTCTTTATATTCTGATTTATTTCGTAAAGTTAATGTCATTTGAAGTAGTCCAAATAATAATTTTATGAAGATCTTTTGCGGATTCCATTCCCATTTGATAGAGGGAGAAAAAGAAGGATCTGTAGAGCTGCAACGTCTGCCACGCGGAGCCGGGGGTTGAAAAAAGGTGTATCCGACGTGGGGTGATCTGATAGGATGAGAGGAATCCAAGCAACCCTTAAAAGCCATTTCATGCGGTTATTCCGGAGCTGTGATGCAGGGAGGAGTGGGACCAGAAGTTGACGGAGGATCTGCTCTTTAATTTTCGTAATGCCACCATTTTACGAAAGGTCAAGAGGTGGGGGCTTCCTTTTAGATTCTAGGGGTTCACTGCGGATTTCAAATATGTTTAAACCCAGCAAAAAGATGAAAGAAGTATTTAAAGAGACACTACCAATCCCCATGCTCCCCTCCCCTCCCCTCTCTTGTCTTTTTGGACTGTAACAGACCCGTGATTTTGGAACAGATAAAAACCACCCGCTGGGAAAAATCTGCCACACTCTTTATAATTCAATTCCCAATCATAATGACACCTCTAAATGTGTTACTTGTTGACATTATATAAAATATCTTATCTCAATGTCCAACATAAGAGATTTTGGATTCGAGCATCCATGATTTGCTGTTGATGTTACCTAAAATGTAAATTCTCGAAATATTCTACTTATTTTGAATTGTTCATTATATAAAATAAATTTTGTATAATTTGATTCCATAGATATTGATTGAATCAATAATTGAAGCTTATAGGTTTCATTGAACCAAACCGCATCTTAAAATTATAGAATTTTAACATTATTAAAATCCTAACATATAAAATCATCCATAGCCATAAAGACACATGTAAAAATGGACATTTAGAACATGATTATTAACAAAATTCATGTATACACAAGTTGGTGGGTGGCATCATTGACAATAATGATATATTCCAGATTTTGACCCTCAATCTAATCCTTGTTCATATTTAAAAAATAAAAATAAACATATTATTAGAGTATCAATTATATGACACTTGGATCAAATCTAGAACCTGAATCCTGAAATAAAATCATCAAGCCACGAGGAAATCACAAAAACGTATCTTCTTCCTTTTTTTGTTGCCTTACTTATTTCAGAAAAATTGTATAAAAATGGGTGCTTGCATTACTCACTAGCAACAAAAAAGAAAAGAGATAGAGATAGGAGTTGGTGGAGTCCATGCATCACCGATTCTTCAAAATTGGTGTCCTCCAACTCCAAGGTCCAAAATGTATGGATTTTATTAGTGTTCCTGATTGCTACTATTAGGTAATTTCCCTATTTTTTTGTGGTCCATACACCGCAACCCCCCCTCTCCCCGGGAAACTATTTATCTATCCTTTTATATTTTTAGAAGGAAATTTCCTTTTTTGATTATAAGTTGGGCAGGGGTGGGGGGCTGAAGGTACAGTCCATGCGATGGACACGTGTAATCGCAGATTCGGCGGCTTTCACGCTATTTATGTTATCATGCCATCGCGATTAATTCACGACTCTACGGGGTAATGAAAATTTATTAACGTTTTATAAGGGGGAAATATGGAAACAAAGTCATGGTTTTGCGGCTCATGATTAACGATTCACTGCTTGATTTAACTTTGCGTGTATTATTTAATTCTTCTCTCCAGTCTTTTTCCCCTTGTCGGAATCCCACCGTTTTGGTTTTTGGCTTTGCGTGTGTGCTTGCCCTTAGGGAGAGGGAAACAAAACACTACTTATTTAATTTTTATTACGTAACGTTTGCTGTTGTTTTTCACAATTAATGTTTAATGAATTTTTTTAATTAGTAATTTTTGATCAATTTCTGTTAAAAAAATTATACTGTTAATTTTTCATAATAAAATGACAAAAATATTCTTAAAAGTAAATAAATAAATTAATTTTAAATTGAGATTATTTTAATAATTTCTTTTAAAAAATTAATAACTCAATTTTTTGTGAGAACATAAATTATTTACAGTATATTAATTAAGAAAAAATTTGTAAAATTTCGTAAAAAAATTAAAATCACAAAAGATATAAATAGAATTTTTTCTTATGAAAATTATGTTTAACGGGGAGACGGTATTAATTATCAAATAGAAATGAAAATACACTTGCTGACCAAAAGAAAGCAGTGAATATTTACTCCTAAATACGAGTTTACATGTTATGAACTTTGGCTCCGATTTACTACATAACAAAAATGTACCAAGATGCTAGCCGTTTTATCATATGGGGAGATTCAATGTAATTACTAATTGTCCAATAAAAAAGTAATAATCCCTTTGTTTCTTTTTGATATTTTAATAAAACAAAACAAGTGACATTTGGGTTTAACTATTCAAAAACAAGAAATGCACCATTAAAATAATTCGAATTTGTTTTCATCTCTTAAATTGATTTGGGAGTAATTACTTTTCAAGGATTAATAATCAATCAACTATCATTAGAGTCCATATGAATTAAATGGTATTTACTTGATTATAAATAAAATTCACGCATTTTGATTGCATAGACATGGGATCCGGCAAGGTCCTTTTTTTTAATAATTTTTGTGTGAATATTCTTGACTTTTTTGGGTCTTGAAAAGCTCTTAATTAAAGAATAAAAAACAATTTTTGTGGTATATTCAAGAATCCAATGTTTTTAATATATTTAAACAAAAAATAAAAAATAAAAACTATATATTATTAATAATCAATGATAATGCTATAGATCTCTACGCATTAAGTCATCATAACTTCAAAAAAAAAAAAAAACCTTGATTCCTATGTTGAATTTTCTTTTCAATAGAAAGAAAAGGCTGATTATTTTTTCACGTGACACTTTTAATAATAACATATGCTAGCCTGCCTACTTGCAGCTTGGGCATCAAAGTTTTTATAAACTAATGGTTAGGTTAGGTCATATATATAATATAAACAACCTTTCCTTTTAAACCTACAATAATCACGCATGCATCAATCATCATTCAAGTTTCCTTAATGGAAATATACAAAGAGAGATAATATTATTATCCTTTTTTACTCTCCNTTCTCACTACAAACAAACAAATAATATATATATATATATATATATATATATATATATATAAACTTCATTTCTATTAAATCTTATTTTCATTTCTAAAACTACGACTCGAAACTTTTAAATGGAAAACTTCAAATTTTTAATGCTTTGGTATTTCTGTGAAACTCCTCCTTAATATTTTTATTTTTTATTTTTTTAAAATCTAATAAAAGAATCCGTTTGTTATACGAGGAATTTTCATTTGAAAAAAGACATTTCATTTAACAAAACAGTCGATTTTTAATTATAAATCACAGTCCATGATAACTTTTAATGTTTCAAATTCAATTAAAATATTTAAATTTTAACTAATTAAAAATCTCTTTGTTTAAAAAATAAATAATAATATAAAGGAGAGGACAGCCATATGTCATAACCGTCCTGCCTCATCTACCAAATACAAAAGAGACCGCTCCGCTCCTCCCCCCGGCCCGGCCTCCACTTTGGTTTAAAAAAAAAAAACGGAGTACACGGGAGCGGTTTGGCATCTAAATTGCATGGTGGCAATGTTGAACTCTTTACCGCATGTACGTGGCCGATGTGAATTAGCTACAAATGATCAAGGACAGCTTATGTGGTCTTTGGACGTCTCGAGAACTGTAAACTATCGACTTTTGCATTCAGCATCCTGACTATTCGTTGGCCAATTAATGCATCTCCTTTTTCTTCTGGGGATACTACTTGGCTAAGCTTCGTTATGATTCAAAAGGCACTTCACCAATTTCCTAGTGGCTTTCTGGCCTTTGGACCACACACCAAACCAACTTGGTATATAATTATAAAGCAACTTTACCATGAATCACGACCCTCTCGGCCAAAAAAAGGTAGAAACCTTAATTTGCAAATGACCTAAGAAACAGCACTTCAAGTTCATGCTGGCGATTAAAACGGCATTTATAAAAGGGAAAGAACCTTTTTCTAGATATATATAGACAAAGTGCCATGGTTTCCAACGTAAGATGCATCTCCAGACAAACGTTATCCCTTGCTCTTTGTAAATGCATTGATGATGACCCAAGGGTACCGAAATTTTGATGTTGATCAAAAGTTTCGCCCCCCTTCACAGAAATTGTGGTTAGTGATCCAATGCAATCTTCCATGTCTGCTTCAGTGTTTATATAATAACAGTACTTTTAATCTTGTTGGGTTTAAAAATGACTTAACCTAAATTGACGCTTGTCTTGAGATCTCTCTGCCACACATTTTGAAGTAAAAGTGATCATTTCTTTATAAGTGAATCTCGCCCTTTCCAAGTTCTAAAGTATACTATATTTTTTCGGCTACAAACTAATGATGCTCCAAAAAGAGACAGATTCCGGCTAATATTAAGAGATACTTTACCCTAAATAATAAGCTGTAAAGAAAGAATGACTACGGTCTACTGATACTCCTTTCCTGCTAGACGTACGAATTATATCAATGTGAAAAAAAGAAACTGGTCCTTTGCTTGCAGAAGTTCCATTAAAGACAAACACGATGAAATCATGTTCATCTACATGGTACCAATATAGAAGCCAAACCATCAAAGCATGCATGCATGGATGTTGAATTAGGTTTCCTGGAAGAAAGAAATCATTTCGTGACAAGGTAATAAGTGCAGTTGAAATTGAAAACTCAAGCGATAAAAAAGAAAAAACCATGTTGAAATGGAGCACAAAAAAGAAAGAAAAACAAGAGACTGATGAGTTCAAGACGTGGCCTAGGATGCAATGTGGAAAGCACAAGGCAGACCAAGGCAGAAGAGATAAGGATGAATTTAACGTGGGGTTCCAACCTTGCCTCCTTACAAGCTTACAAAAACGTGACCTAATTTTTTCTGGTACTTGGTTTCATCGCCAAATATGTGTCGACTGGTCTAATATACTGAAACCCCTCCCACTATCTTGAATGACGATTGAGGCAGTGCACTAATTAAGACAGCTTATCTCTATGTTTATTTTATACTTACTTAGGCATTCGATTAAAGACAAAACCAGACTTCACACATATTTTGATGATTCTAGCAAATGTTCTTTTATAGCTAAGATTATTAAGTGTCCTGTTCTGTTCCACTATTTATGTACCATGAGTCACCATATTTCTTTATAACCTATCATCCAATCAAAAAATCTTTGTAAAGTGAAAGACGTATGCAATGGCAATGGCATATAAGGAACAAAAGGCTAAAAAAGATGCTGCTTTCCTTTGCTTTGTCAGTCGGTTTGGAAAAAAATGCTGCTCTATCCCTTTGCACCAAAAGTTAGATGCTTTAATTTGCGTTTCTGCATCATTTACTTTTCTTTTTCTTCTAAAGAAAATGATTGGATTACAATGATGGAATGTAAACTCTCTTATCTTCTTAACTACCCTTTTGTGCACTTTTTTTGTAGTAAGGGTTTCCACAACATGAAACAGTGTCTCGGCTCTAGCTACTCTCAAAGGCAACATCTCTCAATGAAGGTCTAGCCAGACAAGGGCACATTTCGTCTTGTTGGCCCAAAAATTCTGGATAATAGCCCTCATTTATTTGAATACGACACCACAATATATATTTATACACGGCACACAATATGATATGCATAAGATACAAATTTTAGATGTATTTAGATTTAAGTTAATCGTATATCCTACATTAAATATATCGATGTAATTAAGATATGTTAAACCTGCTTGACTTGTCTAAGACACATGACATGATTAGTTAATTGTATTATTATATATTCATATAACACGTGACTCGTTTACTATCCATTTATTTAATAGTATTCACATGTCGTATAGACACGTTTACTGAATGGTTAAGACTTATTTATTGATTCATATAAATATTAATATTTTTATGATAATTAAAATTTATTAATATTAAAATTTATTATATTTGATTAATATTACAATATTTATAATTTTTTGTAGTAAATTTAAATAATAAAATTATATTTTATTTGTATATATTTTAATTTAATCATGTTAATCGCATCAATTATGTTAATCGTATAAGCATGTTATAAATCATATAAATTTTAATTGTGTTAATTATATTGTGTAAAATTTAATTTAATACGTTTAATAAACGTGTTAATCATGTCGTATTATATATTTATCAAACGTATTTATATACGTGTTTAAGATTTTAGTATGATTAATTAATCGTGTCATATTCATATTTATCCATAAAATTGTTAATATCTCATGTTTACATGATGCAATTAAGACACGAAAATATAAATTATCAAATCTAAATAACAAGGATTGATCCAAATTTTGACTAGTAAAATTGGTTCTGATGTAAATGAGGATTGGATCAACGTCGACTATTTCAATGCAAGTTGCAAGTTTAGACGAGGGAGGAGGAGGAGGACCGGCGAGGGTGTGAGATGGGGTTCAAAGTGCTAGCAAGAAAAAAGAGGAAAGGATAGGGGTGGTTACGGAATAAAGAAAGTCTTAATCCAACTTGCAACTGAATTCAACATTGCATTAATATCTCCAAAATTAAACTTCCATTAATAGTTTGAATTTCTGCAAGATACACTGACAAATAGAGATCAAACAGGGAAAAGCTTCACCAACATTTTATTAAGAGAAACTCAATTCTACTTCTACAATGAGGAAAGAGCAACCAACACCAAATAACTGCCCGAGTAGTTGCTTTCATCAATATGGGAAACCTGCACATGCTGTCCAATCACAATTTACCCTGAGCATAATCAATACTCTTTCCCGTACAATGCTACAGATAAGCAATCAAAGAATACTAAGCAGCTCGATGAGCATCCTATTCTGCTCTGGATTGGCCAGCTCGTGAAGACAAGATGATGCCTACGATAAGTCCATAAAGAGCCAAAGCTTCAGCAAAAATGAGGATAAGGATCATTCCAACAAAAAGTTTTGGCTGTTGTGCATTCGCTCTGCAAAACAAAATCATTCAAACATTATTTGATATGAATTAATTGAAAGAATATGTCCAGTTTCATAAAAAATTCAAAATATTTTCCATGATAGCAATAGATAAACAAGATTTATGACTTATGGAATCTATAGATGATACCAAACTGACTAAATGGAAATTGCTATCACTGTATCATGTCAATATGACACTAACAGTTGCTTTACATTATCAGTAATTTTCTTAAGGTTTAAGACATTCAGTCTCGCAAACTATAGCTATGAATAGATTTCACCATCATGAATATTTCCCAACACCTTTATTCTCCAAAACCAGCACTAACGGTAAGAGCACCATTATTCTCCCATTAGTGCCTAAAACAAGAACTCCATCATTTTGGTATGAGCCGTGTTTAGAGATAAGGACAACATTTACTCTAAAAAACAACTCAAACCAAATACAGAGAGAAGGCACTACGTTAGTAAACTCCAATCTCCATGAGGGCACAAAGCAAACATGAAAAGTTTAAATCAACATTTTCACACCAATTAATCTTGGTGTTAGTCAACAACAAGTATGTCCAATCTAAGTTAACAATATGGAGATAAAAGCACTGTACCTGACACCAGCATCACCGACAATTCCGATTGCCATTCCAGCAGAAAGCCCAGCAAGGCCACAAGCAAGACCAGAGGAAAGGTGAGCGTAACCATCGAAAAGGTAATATGATTTGGCCTTAGGATTGATCCCAGTACTAATAATAACAGCAATAATCAATCCATAAATACCCAAAACACCAGCCATAACAACTGGTACAATAGATTTCATAACCAACTCAGGCCTCATCACACCCATCGATGCCACACCAACACCACTCTTAGCTGTCCCATACGCAGCTCCCATACCTAAATTCACCAATTAATTTTTTCAATTGAAACCATTCCAAGTTTATTGAAATGCAATATTCTTGCTAGATCCGCATCCAAAACACAGTAACTTATGCAAATTCTGTCACTTCAATTCCAATAAAAACTAAAACTTTAAAGTATAAAACTTACTCAGCTGAATCAAACTAATAATTTGTTTCAGAATTATCCATATCCCAACATCAAAGATCCATATCAAATACCACTAAATTTATTCATAATTTACACTAAAAACAAAAGTTTCATGATTTTTTTTTCAATTGGTTCGCTAAAAAGCTAGCAATAGGGATCCATGAATTTTCCATGACAAAATCTAATAAATGGAAATGAAAATAGATCTAATACCAAAAGAATTTAAAGAGATCTAATATTAAGAATAAAAAAAATGAAGGATAAATTTATAGGAGGGGAGTAAGGATTGGTTACAGGAGAAGACGAGAGCAGCAGCGGCACCGAGGAAGCCGAAGAACGGTGCCGTTTCATCGCCGCTGAAAGTAGAAGACATCGTGGAATCAGTGGATCTGAGACAATGTCGTTTAGATCTGAGGAAAAGGAGTCAGAAAGTGCTTTGTGTTGTGTTGGAGAGAGTTTTTGATCTCCCTCTGGTTTTTTCTGTTACCGTGTTAGAAAAAATATGAGCCACCAAATTTTTATACACAAACGGGCTTCGCCACTCCGGTTTTTGTCGGGTAATGGGCTTTCTTACTGGACCAACTTAGCTCAGTGGGCCCATTTCTGATCCAAGCCCTTTTTATTGTCTTTTTCTTTAATTTTATTTGCCAAGCTTCGGCAAGTTCGACAAATCCATAGGAAAACGAACAGTTTCTGACATGCACCTTGATTTTGTAAAGCAATCCTCTAAATATTCTAGATCTAAATCTATGTGAGGAGATATTTAATTATATTTGTATTAATTTGAATCTACTTAGTGAATATTTTATTTATTTTAATCCAATATGTTAAAATTAAACTTACTGCAATTTCAAATATTAATTCTAAGTTGCTATTATCATTAAGATATGACAAGTTTGATAATATAAATTTATTTATAGAGTTTTAAATTAAATTTAACTCTACGCTAGGATAAAAAATGTTTTAACTTATTTAAGAGGAAATTGTAAAAAATAGTCTTGTTGATAAGTCTATTTCAAAAACAACTATCAATATAAAGTTAAATATTTTTATTCAAATTTTTCCATATGAAGACATTTTAGATAAATTAAATACCATTAATTTTCTCTCTCACCATTTATCTGCTGTGCTTCTCATTTTTCTCCTTTGTTATCTAACTCTATTTAATTTTACCACCATCACTATTTCACTATCTACTTTTTTATCATATCGTCATCTATTTACAGATCAAATAGCATGATATAAAAAGTAACAACATATTCTTTGATTTATTAGTTTACATACATAAAAATCCTCGTTTTATCTATCTCTTACCATATTGTCATATCATCATCGATCTACAAATCAAAAAGTATAACATAGTAAATAACAATATGTTATTGGGCTTATTGATGTTTAGTTTTTCAATTATTCAAATATGGTAGAATATGTCTTTACATGTAATAAAGTAATTTATGACTTGGTGTGTGACATTAGAAGGAAAAATAAAGTTTTGACATGTAATATTTGATGCTAAAGCTTTGAGCTTGACATGTAACATTTGGTGTTGAAACTTTGACCTTACCATATAACATCTAGTACTAAAACTTTATCCTTGGTGTATAACGTCTGCTACTAAAGTTTTAATGTATAACATCTGCTTAGAATTACAGTGTTTATTTTATTTTTTGTTATTAAACATGATGTTTAACTTGTTCTTTTGTAATTCACTACAACATAAATTCTTGTAATTGAAACAATATTTTTTTCACACGAAATATAAAGAGTTTTCATTAAGGATAATTTTATTAAAAAATTTTCTCTTTACTAAAAATAGTTAAAAATAAAAAAATTTGAAAACAACTTATCTTTGAAAACTAAAAAAATAGTTCCTTTGTTAATATAAAAGATAATCAAAAGTATTTAATAAATATTTGTTGATGAAATTATATATATATATGGGTAAAGATTACATTAATTCAATGAATGACTCCGATTTAGATAAATCGTTATATTTTAAGAGAAAAATAATAAATAAAATAAATAGATCAATAAAACAACATAAGGTAAAACCAAACGGACGCTTAGATGGGAATCAAAATCTAAAATTTTAAAAAAGAAAAAGACAAGGGACGGTTCTGATCATCCGACGTCAGCTTCTATCACGTGCTCAGGATTTTCGTCCTCAAATGGAAACAATCAGAAAAGGGCCAGGCCAAGGACGAACCAACCAAACAAGAATATAATCTCCTTGCAATTCCATTATTTCATTTCACGAAATCAACGATAGTGTTAGAGGAGTGGCAAACTACTATTTTTTACACCGCAAAAGAAGAAATGGCGATAACATTGAACAATGGATTCAAGATGCCAATAATTGGCCTGGGTGTTTGGCGTATGGAAGGAAAAGACATTAGAGACCTCATCATCAACTCCATCAAGATTGGTTATCGCCATTTTGACTGTGCTGGTACTCTGGGTTTTTCCTTCTTTGCATGCATATATTATAATTAGATAAATCTTGCTATCTTCATCACACTATTGTTTTGATTTATATCTGAGTAACTGGCTCAGCTTGCAGATGTTGTTTGATGCTAGTGGGAGTTTCTTTATTGTATTTTAGCTAAATATGGATATAATTCTTGACTGCAGTTCTTCGTTCAAGTGTTGGAACAAAAATTAGTCACAATAAGCATAAATGATTATGGAACATTAAATTTTAAGAATTTTTATGGAAAATCAAATGGTTTTCTGCAAAGCCGTTTCTTTGTTTAGTTATACTAAAAATTGGGAAACCATTCATGATTGAAGTCCTTGGTTGAAGTTGTTTTTAAATTTGTGATGTTTTTATACAAAATTTCAACTTTATGACAATTGTCCTGTACTCTTGTCTAGATTGACCATTCCGTGATATGTAAGGAAGAGTTCCACAGTACTTTAGTTACCCAGATTTATTAAGGAGAATTTGGAAGAGGGTTAGAGGAAATTTAGTCTTGACCACATGCCTTATTTGATTTGAAAGTGTTGTCGCGTTTTGTTGGTGCCTGGTAGCATATAGGTCATGTTCATGTTATCGTGATACATGCATGTTGTTTTGCAGCTGACTACGGGAATGAAGCAGAAGTTGGGGAGGCACTGTCGGAAGCATTCAGAAGTGGGCTTGTTAAGAGAGAGGACCTCTTTGTTACAACTAAGGCTGGTTTAACTGAATATTTGACTTTTCTTTCTTATACTTTAGTACAATGTATTGCTTATTTCATCCGGTCTGATTGCAGCTTTGGAATACTGATCACGGGCATGTTCTTGAGGCTTGTAAAGACAGTCTTAAGAAGCTTCAGTTGGATTATCTGGATTTGTATCTAGTTCACTTTCCTGTTGCCATAAGGCACACTGGTGATTCCTGACTGCTTTTTCTTATTGTTTATATGTATTCCTTACATTGGGTACTTTCTTCACTGTACTATTTTATGTTTAACTTCTGTTAACCTTGAGAATTAAGAAGATGAGCTTGATACGGAAGCATGAAAGTTATATTTGGATTGCTATCTACTATGCTTAACTTGGTGGTGTACATGGTGAAAACTGTGGTGTTGACTGCATCCTTAGTTAATATTTCTAGAGAAATAGCTTGAATTTATTTATTTAGGGGTTGATGAATTCATTTTAAAGAATTGTTAGCTTCATTCTTTTGATAACAATGCAAACTAATAACAGATAGATGCTGGGCTGCCTAAAGTGGAAACTAGTTAGAAGAATTTGGAAGCTACACACTCTCTGATTTTGCTGTATTCTATATGCATGCAGGAATTGGTGAAACTGGCAGTCCCTTGGATGAGGATGGAGTCCTGGACATAGACACAACTATATCATTGGAGACGACCTGGCATGCTATGGAAGATCTGGTTTCCAAGGGTTTAGTTCGTAGCATTGGGATCAGGTGTCAAGTTTTCATCCTTTCATTTGGTATTCTCACAAATCTTGTAAATTTGGAATTACATCTAATACATAATTTGTAAATTTGGCAGCAACTATGATATCTTTTTAACCAGAGATTGCCTAGCTTACTCCAAAGTGAAGCCTGCTGTAAATCAGATTGAGACACACCCCTACTTCCAACGTGATTGTCTTGTCAAATTTTGTCAGAAGCATGGGATCTGTGTTACTGCCCATACTCCCTTAGGAGGAGCTGCGGCTAATGCGGAATGGTTTGGTACAGTGTCATGTTTGGATGATCCAATCCTTAAAGTATGCAATCCTTCTGTACATTAATTTTCCATTGTTATCACTACTAGATACTCAGTTGCTGCACTTGTTCCCTAATTTATTGTTTATCAATACACTTTGATTTCAGGGGCTGGCTGAAAAGTATAAGAAAACTGTGGCTCAGATTGTTCTCCGGTGGGGAATTCAGCGAAACACAGGTGTCATCCCGAAGACATCAAAATTTGAGAGATTGCAAGAGAATTTCCAGGTTTTTGACTTTGAGCTGGCCAAAGAAGACATGGACCTAATTAGAACTGTTGACAGGAAATATCGAACCAATCAACCTGCCAGGTTTTGGGGCATAGATCTGTATGCTTAAAGCGTGCCAGGTATTCTGTTTGTGGGGGCTTTCCTTGTGTTCTATGAAGAATAAGAGTGAAAAATCCATTTGACTCGAAACTGCATTGGAAAACTTTTAGTAATTTATATAATTCTCAGAATTTGATCAGATTCACCAGTGCCAAAAATTCTTCTTTCTCTGAAATGGTATTGGACTTGTATATGACTAAGAAAATACTTTGAGATCTGTTTTTGAAATTCTGAAAATATGAACTAATTTAGCATTTATTCTGAAGATTATTGATATTTGAAATATTTCTATATTTTGCATCCTATACCTATTTTAAAATTCTGATTTCATTAGTTAAGAGCTCTGTTCTTGATAGTTACTCTTTGAATCATTCGATAAGACTTGTTTAGAACCTTTAAAATACCATGTTCTAGAGTACTTGAAAATGACCCAATTCGGTCTCTTTTGCTTTAGCACGTGGTATTTGGTTGTCATTTCCTTAACTAGAGTTAGGCCACTTGCTAAGCTTTACGATTTCTATATTTTGTTGTTTTTTAGAGTAAACTTAGGATTGGTTCGGATGCAAGTTTGTGTTCCATGAGAGTTTGCAAGAAAGCAATATTAGATTGAAAAAGGGTTTTCCTTGGTATTTTAGAATAGCTCTCATGATTTTGAAGTTTTAAACTTTTGTTAGTATGTGAGAAGGATGTATAAATCCTTATGAATGTGTGAACATATACTTTTAGCAAAATGTTTTTACTTTGAATAAGTGGATACATTAAGAAATTTAACTTGGAATAAATTGTTTCTTGGGTATATGTTAAGATGTTCGTTTCTTAAACTACAGATTAAGTTGTGGGTGTGGGGTGTGACAGATAGAACAAGAATCATCTTTTCCTCTAGTATTTCATTCCTTCTTTTCTTTTTTTGTTTTCATCTTTTTCTCTCTAGAAAATAGTATCTGTGCATATCATTCATTTCATGGGACATCCTACTGTCATAAATTAGTTCAATGATGCCAAAGTTCATCAGTTTTTAAATAAAACCCCACATTTCATGTAGTCCTCCTAACATGCTGATACTTAAACAATTACTTTAGGTACTAAAACCCCTTAAGGAAATTACAGTCAAGCGTACAATGCATTATATAATTAGTGCTCCTAAACCTTAAAAGATGAATGGGATGATAGCAAATTGAGTTCTTGGGTAATTTAACCAATTTTCAAAGTTGTGAAGATATCACTTATGCGTTTCAGCTGCTGCAAACCCCAGATATGCCACCTGCAGTAAGTTTTTTTTTTTTTGAAAATCAAGAGATAACTTCCATTAATCAATGAGGAATTAAAAGGTTCCCCAAATAAGAACAAAAGCAACGTCCAGAAGGCTGAAAAAGGATGGTATGCCCTTGAACAAAAACTAGCATATCTTCCAGAAACACCACGAAGGGCCACCTGCAGTAAGTAGATGGAGTAAGAGAGATCTTACAATCCCAGCCAAATAGTGTGGAGATGAAACAGTTACCAACCAATCTGCGGTAGGAATTACAGTCATCAATTTTGTTCAGCATGTGCCCACGCCCCACGGTGAGTCCTATTGAAGATTTGAACATGTCAGCTAACGGGAAGGTGAGAGAAGCAGAGGAGCATCAAAATGACCCTTTGCGCAAACAATCATAATTCAGTTGCCATCTGCCTAAACCTGGTCAACCAGCAAAGTTCTAATTCCATCCCCTATCCGAATACATGGAACTATAATAGATACATAAACATGGGCTTCCGCAACGCCTTTGCGATAACAACACATCAAGTTTGGTGACTTACTAGGATTGCATGACAAAGGCATTGAAATATAGCACTACCAATCTACTGTCGCCATCCAAGCTTCATAAAGATGATTTACAGATTCCCACCAATCAATTTCAATGGCTGTAATCTTATTCTTTCCTTTAATGATGAATTTGGACACCAGGGTCCAGAGTAAATTTAAACACCACCGGCGCACAATTGCAGCAGAGTGACAGTGGTGCTGCTATGCAGTAACTAAACATGGAAGAATGGTTTGAGATTTGAGCTTCCATTAACATAAGTAGGAAAACGATTCGCCAGACCCTGTATTGCTCAACTAGTGTCGAATGAGATTCATGCAAAGAAAAGATATGTGAACCCCCTGTCAAGTGGCTATGGCTAGCAAGATGTGAAAAATGAGATGGGTTAGAATTCATTGGAGCCATTGCGTATGCATATAGCCATGCTGTGAGGAGCAGCGTCCAGATGGAAGCCATCACGTAGAAATGGGAGAAGAATCTCCGAGGAACAATTTTGGATTTGCAGTGAAGGAAAGTTCAGTATTGTGTCAAAGCAGATTCGAAAACCCGAATCTATTCTGATTCATTAATTTCACTGCAAGCTACAGATAGCTCAAGCTCAGAGTAAGCTTGAGTCTTGACAAAACTATGGCGGAAACAATGGTCTAATTAAACAGAAATACCAAAACGCAAATCGTACAAGGCTGCAACAATTCATTGCCAAACATACTGAAATAATGGTACTAATTTAAAAGAATTAGAGACAATGGTACTCAGTTTCCAAATTTGGCAAACTGGCTTAAATTTCAGCTTCCCGTCTCTCCGGATCGGAGCCTGAAATCAACATTCACTCAAGTTGCTAACATGATAAAGGAAAAAATTTGCACTTAGTTTAAAAGACATTGAAACCCAAAAAGGTATAGCTTCGCTTTCCTTTTTCCTCAAGAAAACAATGGATCTAAACGAAGACATAGACAACTTTGCATCAAAGAATCAAAAAACACTCACAAAAGAAGATGGTTGCCTGATCTTCCCTCTTTGTGCAAACCCCAAAATAAGTTCATGAAATGAACTCAGCTTGGAACTGGGTATTGAAGCTGAGATAATAGGCAGAACCACTGCAACCCAAGTGGCTCTCAGCCATGCAACAAGCCCAACCACCATTTTTCACCAAAAAAGAAACCCCAGATCAAAAGCAAGATGTAATAGTTTTTCTTGTTTGATATAAAAAAAACGCTGGATGATAGATGAGTTTAACCGAGTTTTAAAGAATTTCTGAACTTTGAAACATTGTTAATGAGGAGAACTGATAGCCTCTGACTCGTGAATAAAAGCAGTGTCAGCATCGAGTCGTAAAGAGTAAAGACTTGCTATGTCTGCTATTCTGCCTTGGGCGCTTTGCGCTTGCCCGGATCAGAAACGGTATTGTTTTCGTACAACAAGCTTGAATACTCCCACAGTATACTTTTTCAACAAGAGTGTAACCAACTTGGCCATAACTAGCCATGACATACAGACTTCGATTGTAGGACTTCCTTCTGGCATAGCATTCATTCAATCATGCTTTCATGGCATGGTGAAAACAATTTATTTCAAGTGATCCATTTACTGAAAATAACACTTCAACATTATACCATTATCATTCATTCAGTGATGCTAAAACATCATCAGTTTATGCTCACATACATCCGAGCATGCCTCCTAACATCCTGAAACTTGCAACTTAGTTACTCAACCACCACATGAAATCACAGCCAGCGCACAATATTAAAAATTAGTACAAGGGGTTATAAACATTAGTAGAGGAATGGTATAATAGCAAATCGATTTCTTGGGTAATTTTCAAATTTGCAAAGGTACCACTTATGCGTTTCGGCTGCTGCAAACCCCAAATTTGCCACCTGCCAGAACTCAATACAACATTTCAGTTCATGTGTACAGTACAGAAACGATGGGAGATTTTATTGTGCTAGAGAAAAAAAAATACCACAAATACAAAAAGTAGCCAAACGGTCAGATCTCCTCCTCCACTAGCAACCACCATACCAGCATATATGACCTTCATCATTAGTGATAAGTAAACAAAAACAATGCAGTCATTAGAAATACAGGCTGATAAGATTTTCTCTATATCACTAAGAAATCACTAAAATGGCCAGTAAGCAGAAAGGATAGATGGAGAAAGAGAGAGATCTTACAATCTCAGCTAAATAGTGTGGAGATGAAACAATTTCAAACCAATCTCCAGTAGGAATTACGTAGTCATCAACTTGTTCAGCATGTGCTTGCACTGAACCCTAATGAAGATTCAACCCAGTCAGCTAATGGGAAGGTAAGAGAAGCAGAGGAACTTCAAAATGACCCTTTAAGCAAACAATCAATTCAATTGGCCCTCCCTAAACCTCTTCAATCAACAAAGTACCAATTCCATCCCCTATCCAAATACATGGAATTTTAATGGATACATAAACATGGGCTTCCGCAGCACCTTGTGGAAATAATATCAAAACTTCTTGTTTTAAATAGAACTGTAAACAAGTGCGATTTGTTTTGTTCTGGCATCTGTTAAATTGTTATTTTCATTGCATAGATAACTTTGAAACAACAACAAATCAAGTCCATGAAACAGTGTTACTTACTAGACTTGCATGACAACGGCACTGATGAATCCAACCCCAAAGAAATATAGCACTACCAATCCACTGGCTCCATCCAAGCTTCATGAGAGGATTTACAGATCCACACCAATCAATTTCAATAGCTGGCATCTGATTCTTTCCTTTAACAATGAATTCGGCCACCAGGCTCAGAGTAAAGTTAAACACCTTAGGCGCTAGAGTGCAGCAAAGTGACAGTGGTGCTGCTATGTAGTAACTAACCATGGAAGAATTGTTTGGGAAGGAAAAAAACAACAGATCATTATCTAAAGCGTTCTCATTACGTAAATAAAAGTCAAAAGGAGCAGCATTAATATTTTGACACTTTATTTAGTATATTAAAGATGAATATAGATGTATACATTCACAAATGAAAAGAAAATAGCCATCAAACGTTTTCAAGCAGCAACAAAGTCTAACCTAGTTATTTAGAAGAGAGCCATATACTGGAAGATGTTTAAGAAACTCACAACAAGCCAGTTAGATAGCCAAATATGTGCATTCGAGCTGAGGGGCTATAGTTAGATACATTAAATGTCTCAAAAAGGCGTCTCAAGACTTGAGCTTCCATTAACAAAAGCAGAAGCACAATTCGCCAGATGCTGTATCTGTGCTCAAGTGCTGTCAAATGAGATTTATGAAATGACAAGATATGCGAACCTCCTGTCAAGTGGCTAGCAAGATGTAAAATATGAAATGACTCGGAGGTCAGTGGTGCCATCGTATACGCATACAACCATGTTGTAAGGAGTAAAATGGTTGTCCACACAACAGCCACCATGTAGACATGAGAGAAGAATCTATGAGGAACAGTGAATTTCTGCAATCCAAGGGTAAAACAGAGTAAGTTAGTTAGTCAGGTCAAATAGTATCAATAAGAAAAGATGCCCCTGCAATCCCGAAGAGAAGAATATTATGAAAGAGAAAATGACAAAAGAGGAGTAATTGAACAGTTTCTATGCTAAACTTCTGAAAAATGCTGCTTAATGATAACTGCAACATGCAGTTACATAAAGCACAATAGGAAAGGCACATTTTCATTCAAGCCAAATAACATTCTGGACTTGCATTGGAGGAAAGTTCAGTTGCATGAGATACTTGTCAAAGCAGATTTGAAACCCCATGTGTATCCATTAACCTCGTGGTAAATTACAGTCAGCCTCAGCCCATTCTGAGTAATTTTTAAAAAACTATAGTGGAACCACGTAAGAAGCAGAACTACTCTTGATCACCTTTTAAACGAGAGCAAGGGTAAACCAACTTATTCATTTGCTAGGTAGCTGAACATTTTCAGTGCAAGAAAATGATGGTCTCATTCAACAGAAATATAAGAGTAAAATCCTACAACAACTGTATTCATTTACAGAATTACCAAACCTTCACTCAAAACAGTAACATGAAAAGAGAAACATCAATCATCAATATTTCTCAACTTGTAATAACAGTAGTTAACACTTTAACTGAACCCACCATAACTGCAGTAGTTAATTTCCTGAACCTCACATTAACTGAAAAAGAACACTCATCATAGAACACACACAATTCAGATAATGCATAACTGGCTTTCCTCTTTTCCAGATAAGAAATTATGAATTTAAACAAACAAAAAAAACACATAGACAATGGCAAAGACAGAAGTTTTCAAATTAAAAAACTCACACAAGAACATGGTTGCATGGTTTTCCCTCTCTTTGCAAACTTCGAAACAAGTTGATGGAATGAACTCAGCTTAGAACTGGGTATTGGAGCTATAACAATGGGCAGAGTAACTGCAATCCAAGCGGCTCTCAGCAATGTAACAAGACCAAGCTCCATTTTTTGCTAAAAACCCAGGACAAAAAAAAAAGCTTTAAGAGATGAAACAAGAAAACGACAATGTCATCGATGAAGAGAAGTGAAATATGAATGAAAAAAGCGCGGCTGTGTAAAGCGTTTGAGACGTGAAGTGAAAGAGATTCAAGACGTGCTAGAGTGTGCCAAAACGTCTTGAATCTAGCAGGAGGAATGGCGAAAACGCTACGTTTAGGACAAACTAGATTCCTCCTGCTTTAATTCTTTTTCTTTATTAATTGTACATTAGTAAAGAAGGAGAGAGTGAAAAGAAATGGCGAAAACGACTACGTTTTTGTCCTTCGACTGGCTAGTGCGAGAACGCCGTCGTTTATGGCGGGAAGAGAAAAAAAAATTATATCAACACTTTCGACAATCATTTTATTTCGTCTCTGGCGATCGAACTCCCCTTTGGTTTCCGTTTTCAGACCGAAATTTCAGGCATCTTCGAATCATTGCTCCATTACTCAGTAAAAGAACAAAAAAAGTAAGTTTTTTTTTTCTAATTTTCCATTGTTTTTGTTGAAGATCTCCCAATTTCTTTGTATATCTTTATGTGTCGAGCATTTTTTAGGTTTATGCTCAGTGTTTCATTTTATCTACAAAAAGGAAGACTTTCGATGATGGTCAAAAGCCCTAACTTTACTGAAAATTGGAAATCACCTGAGTCGAACATTTTCTTTTTTTTCCTTTTTCTGTAACATTTTCTCTTTCACTTACCTCTTTTTATTGTTTATATCTACAGCTTATTAATTAGTCCAAGGTTCGTTTTAGCTAAATATTTTAAGTTTTTTTTTCGATTTTATGCTTGTTAATCAACTCGGCTTAAGGAATGTGCTTAATTAGGGCTTGCTTTCATACATGCTTATATGTTGGACTCAAGTTTTTTTTTTTTTTAAAAAAAAAAATTTGTTGAATTACTTTTGAAGTGTATGAGGCTGATCTGTTAATAGAAAGAAGAAAGAAAGATAAAGACAGAACCTTTCTTCTTTGTTTTTCATTGCAATAAGTTTGGGAAATTAGGAATTTGCGTTGTTCATTGCATGGGGATAGTAAATATTCGACAAGAATTATCTGGGATTTTTCAAGATTTTTCTTTTAAAGTTTGTGTGCCTATCATTTGATTTATTCTGGAATTTAGGTTATGTGCTAAAAGAGATACCTCTGAAACTTAAAATGATTTGCAACTGAATTAAATTTGAGTTCAAATTCGCATAAATTGTGACAGGGTTTGCAGTTATAACTTTCATGAAGCTTATGGGATTTTTCAGTGCCTATATTTGATGTTTTTCCTTATTTGTGAACTAACCAACATAAGAGTTAGTAAGTAGTAGAAAGTTGCTTGACTGTATTCATAGTAGATACCTGCTTACCATTTTTTGCAGCCTGGATGTTCGTCAACCACTGGATGTCGTTGTGCCGTCTTAGGCTGCTTGCCTTTTTATTAACTACTTAGCATGCATTGAGTACTTTACGATGAAGATTCCATTGTCCCATTTGTTACAAGTATTTTCTTAATAGGCTTAATTAGTTGTAACTCTTATATGCTTGAGGCTCCTGGGCTTGAGTGTTTGTTTTTTATCAGTAAATTTAAGCGTTCTTTTCAAAATATGCCTGCCCTTTACTTAGAGTCGCTTTTTTTTTTTTTTTGAAGAGTGATGCCTTTACAATTTAAACTTCTAACTGAGCACCTGTTCTCAGTGTGGCTTTTTGCCTGGATTTCAAAGTATTTGGAGAAGAGGTGTTAATTGAATTAGGAAGATCTGAATATTGTATAAAATTGCTTTGGTATTGACTTTGATATATTGAAGATATTTAGTTATCAAAAAAGTTATTCTATGTTCACTAATAAGTTTGTACTCTTGTCAGGGAGATACCTTATTTCACTGGGTGTTGGTGATATGACCATAAAAACGAAGTTTTACGTTTTCGTTGTCCCTTTTTGGTTCTGGTCTTGTGATTGTAACATGTACAGCTTCTCTTTGACAGCTAAAAGTTTATACTTTCTGTCTGATTTTTGGTTATTTTCTTTGTTATTTGTCATAGTTGTTTATTTTTCCTTCTCTGAATTGCCGACTTTTGGAATAGTGGATTGTTTAGTTTACTCTCTATTGCCATGTGGTTGCACATTTCTGGTGGTCTAGTCTTTTACTTTCTAAGATTTGGAGGGGAATTCTCTATACCTCATTGCTAGTTGCTTTGCAAATTACTTGAAATTGAACCTTGGACTTTTCATTGTATAAACAGATAGCATGCTGTACATGCCTGAAACTCGTTGACTTTTGTGTTCACATTAACGTTTGAGGAGTGGGTTGGCTTGTGAACAGATTTTAGTTCAATTAAAAAAGAGTTGGTATTAGATGGATGGTGCTGGGCAACAAGAAAGTGGGAGATATAAGCTGGATTACTACAAAGGGGCACACACTCCGGTAAGAAGAAAGCTAACAATTCTCCACTGAACCACGTTGCTTTAGTTCTTATGTAATAGTTCAATAGTTGATTTAGCTAAGTAGGATGCAAATGATACATGCAGTGGAACATGATGCCACAACATCACATGAAGGAACAAAACAACGCCTTGGTCATGAATAAGAAAATCATGTCCATACTCGCTGAGAGGGATGCTGCTATTCGAGAACGGAACATTGCGATTTCTGAGAAGAAGGAAGCCCTGGCTGCTAGAGATGAGGCCCTCCAGCAGCGGGACAAAGCACTTGCTGAGCGGGATAGTGCCTTAATGGATAGAGATAATGCTTTAGCTGTGTTACAGTATCGTGAAAATGCCATGAACTTCCCTTTGGGTAGTGGTATTCAGCGTGGAGGAAAACGCATGCACCCCACGTACCATTCAACTGATGTGGGTGAAACTCTCAACAGTGAAATGCATGTTACTGATGCCCTCCCAGTATCTACCATTGCTTGTGAAGAAGGCAAGTCTCGCCCTGTAAAGCGGACAAAGGAGAATAAAGCTGTTTCCTCAAAGTCAGCACGAAAGGTGAAGAAAGTGGCTGAGGATTTAAACAGGCAAGCTGGTACTGAGGTGAAGAAGTGTAAATCTGAGTGGAATGGTCAGGATATTGGGTTGAACATGGTTAACTTTGATGAAACCACAATGCCTGTACCAGTTTGCTCCTGCACAGGAGTTCCCCGACAGTGCTACAAGTGGGGAAATGGTGGGTGGCAGTCGTCTTGTTGCACCACCACCATGTCATCATACCCATTGCCACAGATGCCAAACAAGCGCCATGCCCGAGTGGGTGGCCGGAAGATGAGTGGTAGTGTCTTCACAAAGTTGCTTAGTCGGCTGGCTGCTGAAGGCCAAGATCTTTCAAGACCATTGGATCTCAAGAACTACTGGGCTAGACATGGGACAAATCGTTATATCACCATCAAGTAGCTTGTGGACAAACTCGTACATGGAGTATGTTTCTGCCTCAGAGCCTCTCATTCTGGTGCAGTCTACCACAAAGATTCGATGGAACTAGAATTGAATTGCATGAAAAGGTATGGAGCTTTTTGATGGAAGGATGTTTCCTTTGCTCCATTAATGTAGGTTTTTGTAATTCCTAAAATATTAATCTCCGGTTTACTGGAGTTTACTCATGTGGCAGTCTAGATGGCCGGAACAAAGTGGTTCTTTATTTTCAGTGAATTCTCATATTCCATTTGGTAATCTTAACAATCCTAATACCCTTCAGCCATGCCAGAAAGGATAATTTCATCCTTGCATACAGACCCAGGAGCTCCATTGCCATTTCTTTTGTGCATTACGGGTTGAATGGATTAACCTTTGGAAAATGCTTTAGATTATGAACACATTTGATGAGATTCCCACGCATTATAACAAAACTATTGTAAATTCTCCTTGATTCCAATGCTAGGGTTATTGTGCTGGTTGACTTGAGGGCATGGTACATGTTGATGCTGGTCTTTCGTTTATCAGGATAATGGTAGATGAATTAAACAAGGGGGTGCCTTTATGTTCGGCTCAAGAAGCATCAGATTTGACGAGGAGACAGCGGCGCTACTACCGGGGCCCAACCGAAACTACCATGTAACATAACATGACTGCTGAAGAATATTAGTCCAAATATAAGGAGCATATTTTATTTCATCTAGTGTATAGTTTCTATTGAATTATAGATTCTTGGATTGGAAATAAATTACAAGCCAGCACATTGTTGCTAACGTTCACACACATGGATATTTTAGCAGTATACTTTTAATAATTTAATCTCAAAACAACTATATTAATGTTATACGTCGATCACGGTACTCGCCATTGTTTTCAAAGTACTGAAATTATGTTTCCACGTTAGCATTAATTTGATCAATTATTTAAGAGTTATATTATACGTTGAAGTGGGGCACAGCCTCAACCAATTGCCCGTGCGGACATTGACGGCGTCACATGGCAGTCCAAAATTGCTGCAGCCTCCCAAGTCCAGAGTCGATGTGTTTCCATCAGTCGTGGGGCTTCTGGCAGATATCGATTTGGGGGGTTTTTCCCCCCTTTCGCCATCTTGCTTAGCCTATAAACGACACTAACTAAGTTTAATTAGGATATAATTCTATATTTCTAAACATGTTTCGAGATTACAAAATGGAGATTTGGAATGTTTGGTAATGGAAATATAAATCTTGTGATTAGCATCCAAGTGCTAGGAAACAAAAGAGCATTCACTCGATGCCGACAAATATAAGCACTTGGTTGGTACTGAGAGTCCTGCATTTGTGCATCGGGAGATCAATGCTGACCCACAATTTTTTGAAGGGCAAAATCTCCCAAAGATTTGTTCCTTCCAAGTTCCAACACGAGAAAGTTTGTACCCACTTGTGGTAGGGTTCCGAGCAAGAAGCAAAAAGAAAAACGACGTCGTTTATCACACGGCGTTGTCGTCTTCCCAGGCCACATCCATGACAAAACGGCCTCTCCCTATCACATTGTTAATGGGTTTGCCTAATTTCTAAAGTGGGCCCAACCCAAGAAGTGGGCCGTAATTTCACTTTTTTCGTTTTATGATTGACAACAGCTTAAAATTGGAGTGGATAAGCTTACCACACCCCTCCTTCTCCCTATACGCACCCAAAACGCTCCACGTGTCCTGAAAAAGCGATTGTCACGTATTTATTAACACGTGTTACTATCGTGGTCCCCCCCTTCGATGATCCGGTCAAACTTGAAGATATCATCAACGTCATAGATCGTTCCACGTGTCAAACATGACGGATCTGTCGGGGAAGTATGGATCAGGGGCCGCCGATGCAACTGTTTAACATTTTTTAAGCAAAAAACAAATGCTATTATCTTACAAATCGAGTTCAATAATTTAAATTTCAAAAATTATAATTCGAAAAATTAATCAATAATTATAATTACTAAAATTTTATATATAAATTAATGGTGAAATTTAAAAATCTCATTTATTGATATATAAAATAATAAATGTTTTTGTTATAAAAGTGAACTTTTTTTTTTGAAAGTTTATTATAAAAGTGAACTAAATTCATGCACTATGGTATGTGGAACATAATTGGACCCCCAATTTTTTGGACTCATGTCTTAATTATTGTGACTCATTATGACTATTTGGATTTCATGAATAGGGAAGGATGAAGATAGAAAATATGGGAAAAGGGTTGGATTTTTTTTTATTTATTTTTTGTCGTCAATAATTTTTCTTTTATCACATGTGAAGTTGTTTTCTATTTAGTAGAAGTCAACTCGACCTTGTTGTAAAATTCATAGAGAAAATAAAACTATTAACATTTGAATGAATATATATTTGACAGTAGTTCATATTTGTACATGTCACGATCATGTACATTGACTTTTAGGCCACACTGCATTACCCCCTAATTTAGTCATTAACCTTTTTTTTTTTAATTATGTCAAGGAGAATTTAGATTATTCGTTTTGTTAGCTATAAGTAAATATTTATTTTTTGTATAATAATGAAGTAATTTATACAAGATTTTACTCTCCCTTTTTTAAATTTGACTTAAAATTATACATCTTTTAATTGTACTATTAAAGATATTTTTAATAGTACTCTTCGTATTTTTTTTACAATGTTTTTGTAAATTTGATTGCATTATATAAAATTTTAACAATATTATGAATAAGATATAATTATAAAAATTACATATACTAATAAAAATTACACTTTTGATATTAGTATTAAATGTGAAAAAAATATGATTAAAAGTATAAATAGTTTTAATTTTTAAAATTTAATTACATAAAAAATATGTTACTTAAAGTGTATAATTAAAATCAAAATTTATTATAATGTTAGTGAAAATATATTTGTGTTTGTAAGTTTTTAAGTTAGAGTAAATGCTTAGTCGGGGGGAATGGAATAGCCATTCCTCTCCTATTTTCATTATTGAGATAAAGTTACATTTGATTCAATTGAATGGTTATTTTTCAGAATAACCATTCAAATATAAACTTGAATAGTCATTATCAAGGTCCCCTTTGTAATAGCTATTTCAAATTGTTAAGAATAAGAAAATAAGTTGATTAGATAAATATACCATTTTATAATTTTAAAAAATTATCTTATAAAAAAATTCTAAACCCATTTTTTTCTCTCTCTTCCTCACTCCTTCTCTCTCTAAAGCACAACAGACACAAAATTTTTTACTTCATTTTCAAAAAAAGAGAAATGAAAATATTTAAATATTATTTAATATATTAATATTATTTCACTATAATAAATATTATAAAAATATTACTTAATATTATTATTTAAATATAATAAATGTAATAAAGAATATATTTTATCTTTTAATATTAAATATTATTTAATTAGAATGAAAAATTTAATTATCTTTTAATACAAAATATTATTAAATTATAATAAAAGTTATTTTGATGTTATTACTCAGAATATTTTTATCTTTTAACAAAATAAATTCTTTAATTTTAATAAAAAGTATTTATTTCTCATCATAGTTTTTTTTAATTAAAATTTTTTAAAATTTTAATAAAGGGTATTTTTATCATTTACCATTATTCTTTAACCATTTTTAAAATTATTCCTGCTAATCAAATAATAGAATAAGTAATAATAGTAATTTCTATCTTATTCAATTCTCATGAACTAATATAAATAATAGTTATTTTTCTTATATTTTATTTTTTTGAAATGATTATTTTATTTTTATTTTATTATTTATAGTGAACCAAGCATGCCATTACTTAAAAGGACAAGGAAAAGATGAGATAGTTTGGTTGATTGATTGCCATAACATTTGTTTCGGTCACGAAACATTTATAATTTCGAAAAGGTTAAAATGAATTTCTAGAATATTTCAACTTACGAAGCAAGCAATTCTATATTCAACACGAATTCCTTAGTCAAAGGCAAGTAGGCTACTGAAAGAAAATCTAGTATACTTGTGTTCCACGCTTTGCTTTAAAAGTTAGAATTATATGCATTTTATGCAACAGAACTCAAAAAATTAAAAAAAAACTTATAAATTTATTATTTTTAACGTTGATTTGTAATGATTTTTACTGCATTAATTTGTCTGTTATGCTTAATAATATTAAATTTGTATAAATTAATTAGTAAGATAATTGCTTAAGTAATCTTAGTGTGACATCAAAAATTGCCCAACCCACAATGCTACTTCATGGGACCACGTACATAACCTCGGTTTGTAACATGTCGTTTTCCTTACAAAAATCAATCTCGTTCCAAATTCCGGGGGAGGCGGGGGGTTACAGTGAAACTACTGTCGACTGTCGTCTCGAACATCAACCATGTGCATGCTGCCCAAAAAACATAAAAGCTTTGAAGAAGAAATTCAATAATGCAAGCAAAATGGTTGGTCGGTTGGTTAGATTTCCTTGCAGCAAAGCTTGACGAGTGGCAAGAACTAAGGGAAACTACTTACCATTCTAACATTGTTTGTGGGTTAACTTGGTTTCATCCCAACTTGAAGCTAGTTTGAGAGTTTTTCCTTTGATTTTCTTATACACATTGTGTAGTATTAATTATTTTATTTTATATTATATATTTAAAATTTTTGAATAAACGAAATTAACTGTATAGGTGAAATTTGTCACATACACACGGATTATGTGGTAATGCCATGGTTGGGCTTTTGGCAACATTGTGTATTAAAATTTTGGACAATGTACGAATGCAAGATCAGGAGTGCCATGGGAAATTCCAAACTGCTTCTAAAATCTGTCCATATAATTGAATAATAGTGGGACGATGAGATATTATGAGGGCCATTCCGATTTTTTTTCTTTTTTTAATTTTTAAAAAAATTTTCTGAGCCAGTTTCAGTTTATCAAATTATGAGATATTAATTTGTAAGAGAAAAAAAATGTGCAAATAATGGATTATTTTACTTAATCAAACGAAAAGGTGAGATATTCTCTTGGTCTCAACTGCATGGACCTGTCTGCTGGTAACCTAGAACCAGGATCAATGACATGATACATTAAGCATTAAGATAAGGATTGCGGTGGTGGGGTCTATTTCTTCTCTCTTTATGTCAGTCACAGGGTAAAAGGCAGAAGAAGGTGAAAGTTTGGTTGTAACTTTCTCTCGTATAATTTATTATCTTCTGTTTGGTGGTGGGGACTTAGCATTAATTATTACTGATTATATGTTTTCGAGTCAAAAAAAAAAAAGGTTGTCCAATCAAGGAGAATTCTTTAATAATTATTAGAACCTAATAATTAACCATCGTAATTGATTACGATTTTGCGATAAAAAATATAATATTTTAAAAAGTTTTTCAATTATTTTTAAAAAATTAAATTAATTTTTATTTTTTTATTAAATTTAATTATTTTTTATTTTTTATTTTAAATAAATAAATAATGTATTATAATTCACAATTAAATATCTATTATTTTATTATTGATATAATGTTGATGTAAAATATAAAAATGTCATATAAATATAAAATTATGTCACATTAATATAAAATATGATAATAAATAATATTAAATCAAACATTAATTATAAAAGTTTATAAGTTCGAAATAAAATATAAATGCTTGCTTAAATGTAACAAAAAGTATAATTTATTTAAACTTTCTTAAATAATTAAAAAACTTTTTTAAGTATTATATAAAAATACTTGGGAAAAGTATAAGTGAAAATAATATGAAGGAGTGACATTATTGCATCTATAAATTTATATTGTTTATTTATAATATTATTATTTTAAAAATTTGAATCATTTAACACATCTCAAAAAATAAAATTTATATTAACTAATTAAATGTGCAAGTACATAATTTGAGATGATCTGAAATGACAATGATGATGAGGATGAAACCTTTTTCCAGGGTTCATAATATTGTTGGGGATTACTTCTAAGCACATGTAAATTGTAATGCAAGTTCATTGCATATCTTTATCTTATGCACTGAATTTAAAATATTCGACTGGTAATATATTATTTGGCAAGAATACCAACAACAACAACATGTTTCTGTATGCGTTCGAAAGATGCCGAACCGATTGCAGAACGTGCATGCATTGCTTAATATTTGAGTTCCTTGTTGCGTTGGTCAAATAGAAATTAGGCAGCACGATACAGCATTGAGCCTTCTTCTTCAAGTTAAAATACGACCTTGGGACTATAAGAAATCCCTTATCCATAAGACAAAACAAAAACATGGGGTGGGTGATTTCTTTTATTGTTTGTGTCAAGTACAAGATAAAAATCGAAGAATAAATCTCTGTAATGAGGAAGGTAAGCTGCCATGCCCGGCATTGAAGAAATCTCCATTACCAAGTTTAGTGAAGTCTTATGCAGGAAAATTATTCATGAAGATAGAAAATAAAAAAAAAATAAAAGGTTCATGTAATATGTACAAAAGAAGAAAAAAAAAAAGAGAGAGGTTATTGTAATTGAGTTAGGTGAGTCACACACACATAGTTGCAATGACTAGCAAGAAAGGAAATTGAAAGGCAAACATGATAAACATTTATAAAATAAATAACGGTGTAATTGTTTTAATTAAAATGCAAAATGGTTATCATAAATTGAAAGATGTTAATAAACACTCATAGTTTAATTATTTGATAAGAGTGGTAGTGTTGGGGGGCATTTAAAAAAAAGAAGTTAGGAGAAATTCATTGCTAAATAAGCTGCGGAGACAAAGGTGTCTAATTGTCAAATTGAAGTCGGAATCAAATTGAAATGCAAATCCAAATGCAAATGCAAATGAAATTTATTTTCTTCTTTGCTTAATTTCGCGCGTAGATTACGTGCATGTCATGAAACCCGTGTCCCGTCTCCCTTAGAAGTAGAACCTTTAAAAAAAAAATAAAGAAAAGAAACCCACAAGAGAGAAGGGAAGAGAGGGAGAGGGAGAGGGAGAGGGAGAGAGAGAGAGTATTTCTTTTTTTCCTAGAGGAGAAAGCATTCCTTTTTGTCAAAGTTTCTAGAGCGAGAAAACCAAACCAAAAAAAACTTTTTCTTTTTCTTTTTTTTTTTTAANAAATATATAAATATTATTTTTATTTACTTAAATTTTTTTCTTACAGAGAAACAGAGAGAGAGAGAGAAAGCGCCTGCCGCTAAATTCGGCGGAGATTTTAGAGGTGGTGCCACCTTGCTAACTTGCACCTGCTCTGCCCAACTTGATATTGCCAAAATTGCACCGGACGGCCATTTTTTCCTTTTTGGGTTTCTCTTTGTTTTTGCTTCATTTTTTCCTATGCTTTGACCGTCTAGTGACAAGGTACTTAAAACACTAGTAATATATATATATATTTGCTCTCTTATTCTTCTAAGTAATCTTTAACAGGTTTCTTTACTTGGCTTCCTTTCCCTGTTATTTTGTTGTAAATTTTGCCGATTCTACTTTACTTTTCTGTTCCTACTGTCAAATTTGCTTGCTTTATCTCTCATTTTGCAGATTCTGGTGGGTTTTGATTATGTTATATCGTTGCTCTTCTTGGTTTGAAGTGAGCTAGGTTAAGCTTTGAATCGGCAAGTGTTTTTTTGTTTTTTTTTAGCCTTTTGTGTCAAAGGTGTAATCGTTTTTTTGCATTATTATTGTTGGTAAGAAAAAGGAAGAAAAAATGGGTGATAGTGAAGAAGGTAACACTGATGTGATGCAAAGGATTCAATCTTCATTTGGGACATCATCATCTTCAATTCCTAAACAACCTTTGTCAATGAACCAACTCGAAATACCTCAGTTGAATCCTAATCAAATCAGGGCTGCTAGACATTTCTCTCATTTTGGCCAAAACTTTAATGGTGGTGTTGGTGATGCTGCTAATAAAAGAGTCGGTATCCCTCCTTCACACCCTAACCAGATCCCGCCCATTTCGCCTTATTCACAGATCCCTGTGTCCCGCCAAATGAACCAGCAAATGGGTTCTCAGAGTTTTAGTCCGGGACCTACTCATTCCCGGTCTTTGTCACAGCCTTCTTCATTCTTTTCCCTTGATTCTTTGCCTCCCTTAAGCCCTTCACCGTTTCGTGATTGTTCGTCTGTGGCGGTTCCAGACCAAATTTGTACTGATGTGTCTATGGAAGACAGGGATGCAGCTTCGCATTCTTTGTTGCCACCCTCTCCTTTTTCTAGGGGGAATTCTCCACGGGTTGGAGAGAGTTTGCCCCCTCGAAAGTCCCATAGGCGGTCCAATAGTGATATTCCATTTGGATTTAATACGATAATGCAATCTTCACCACCTCTTATTCCGTTAAGGGGTTCGGGTGGTTTGGAACGATCAGTGTCTGGAAAGGAAAATTCGGGAGTGCCTAAGCCAGCTCAGTTGGTGAAGAAGGAAACTAGTTGGGAGAGAGGTGCTGATGGAAATGCGGAAGGAATGGGTGAGAGGAAATCGGAAGGGGAAGTTGTGGATGATTTGTTTTCTGCTTATATGAATTTGGATAACATTGATGCGTTGAATTCTTCTGGCACTGATGATAAGAACAATGGTACTGAGAATCATGAAGATTTGGATAGCAGAGCAAGTGGAACAAAGACCAATGGAGGTGATAGCAGTGATAATGAAGCGGAAAGCAGTGTGAATGAAAGTGGGAACAGTGCGCTGCGAGGTGGAATGAATTCAACTGACAAGAGGGAAGGGATCAAAAGGAGTGCAGGAGGAGATATTGCTCCAACCGGTAGACACTATAGAAGTGTTTCCATGGATAGTTTTATGGGGAAGTTGAACTTTGGTGATGAGTCTCCAAAATTACCACCTTCACCTGGAACTCGTCCTGGACAACTGTCGCCTAGCAATTCAATTGATGGGAATTCAGCTGCCTTTAGTTTGGAGTTTGGAAATGGTGAGTTCAGTGGGGCTGAACTGAAGAAAATTATGGCAAATGAGAAGCTTGCTGAGATTGCAATGTCTGACCCAAAACGTGCGAAGAGGTATCCTACTGTTCAAGTCTACTGCTTTACTATACATAATACCTTTTTGATCAGACAAAATGATTCCATCTACATTCCACCTAACAAATTCGTTGGTCCTTTTAAGGATTCTTGCAAATCGTCAATCAGCTGCTCGTTCCAAAGAACGGAAGATGCGGTATATTTCAGAGTTGGAGCACAAGGTTCAGACTCTGCAGACTGAAGCTACCACATTGTCTGCTCAGCTAACACTTTTACAGGTGAGGATTTAGAGCACAGAATGTTATAGCAGTATTTTGCTACTTTCCTGTTTCTCATATCTCATCTTCAACTTTAAATATTCAGAGAGATTCTGTTGGGCTTACAAATCAGAACAACGAGTTGAAATTTCGCCTTCAAGCCATGGAGCAACAGGCACAACTCCGTGATGGTATAATCTGATTTTCATTTCATAAATTTTTTGCCTTTTTCCTTTGACAGAAGAAGTATCTAGATTTTTGAATTGTGTGGGATGCTGTTACGGATGACTGATTGGATTTGTTGGCAATTTAGCTCATAGATTAACATGCTTTAAATGAGTAGTTTTCCGATACTTATCTTAGAATATCGCTATTTTCAAGTTATGGGAAAAAATTTAGAAAACCATTGAGAAAGAAAGATGCATAATTTTATGTTTATGCAATGTTGCGAACCTGTATTTAACCTCTAATTGTTACCCCATTACATTTTTTTGGGGTACAAGTTTGTCCGTTGCATTTTCATCACCTTTCCGATCATCCTTGTGTTTTACTACATTAAGGTTAAACCTGAAAGTGCTATTCGGAAAGTTATAGCCATGTGTGATAGTGCGGTTTCACACCTATAATATGCTAAGATTTTAGCTGCTTCATATTGATGTAGCAATGTGGATAAGGTCACTTTTTGAATTGAAGTCATAAATTTGTAGTGTAATGACCATAGCTGGAAGCTTAAAATGCACCCAAAATAGTATCATTGCATTGATTACACAAAACAGCTATCGGATCTGTTTGCAAGCTCTTGAAAGATGGTCAAAATATCATTAACACTCCTTGTCCAATAAATTAAATGTATCATGTCTGTGCCTGCTGTTACAAAGTCTCATACATGGTAAATGCTCAAGCCTGCTGAACTGTATGATAGCTTGTCTCAAAAGTGGAGGTAGTGGTCGGCATGTATGCCTTCCTAATTCATCTTTTTTATAACTCATTTGATTTCTTTGTTCCAAGTTGTCCATCCTAAAACTGCATCTTGTGAAATTTAAAGTTCAAGAGCTTGTCCCTTACTTTATTGTGTTGCATTTGGACAGCTCTAAATGAAGCATTAACTGCAGAGGTCCGGCGATTAAAGCTTGCTACTCAAGAGCTAGGTGGTGATTCTGACCCCTCCAAGGGCATGGTTTCCCAACAGCTTTCTGTTAACCACCAGATGTTCCAGCTACACCAGCAGCAGTCTTCCCAGCTTAACATTTCTCATCAGTTCCAGCAGCAGCAGCTGCCGCCACAGCCCCAACAGCAGAATGGGAACACAACTGCAAAAACTGAGTCGAATCAGTAGCTCGTGACCTTCAGAAGAGTTGAAAAGTCAAGATGCCAGTCCAATCAGTAGCTTGTGAGTCTTGGAAGAGTTGAAAAGTCGTGATGCCTAGTTGACTATGCTATTATTCCGTAATTTCTTCATGCGCATTCATTCATTAGTTTTCCATCTATAACTTCAATGAATTTCATGGTTGTGGTAATTGCAGTTCAACCTGTGTCGGACATCTATCTCGGATCATGGTACGAAGTAATATACAGCTTAAATAATCATATCATTTACAGTTATAGCTTTTAATTATTTATGGTAGATAATCATCTTATTGGAATGTAAAACATTAAGTTGACATGATTTGTTGCCATGATATTAGAAGAGTTGAACTTAACTCTTCAGTCTTTTGTGTCGTTTCAGTAAAGAGTTGGGTATTTCGTTTAACTGTTTGCCCATTGGCTTGTCCAGTTTGATCTATCAATGGATGTTAAATATCTTACCTTACGAGTATCACTTGGGTATATGTGTTTGTGCTATGTAAGTTTTTATTTTTTGCTTCTGACATGGGTGGCTTAAGGATTAAGGTTTCTACCTGTCAAATACTGGTTTCTAAGTTCAATACTGAACCAAATGAAGCAAACCAAGCTTGTGGACTGAGGAACATGAAGCTCGTGTTTCATGCATCCTTGTTTTGTTGTTTTGATATATCAAAAAGATGTAGGGAGATCGTAAATTTGAATACACCTCAGAAAGTTGGCCTTGGAGACATCTATTAATGATTCATTAGGCAGTAACTCGGGAATAAGAAGCAATTATCGTGAACTCTTTTCTTTCCAAATCAGATAGAAATGAAAAATTGAATGGAATCTGGTTTGCATTCTGGTTACGCAAATTCCATAAATGGAACTTGCTTGTGCTTGTTCGGCTAGGAGCATATGGGGGGATTTTCTAGGTCCGGCAAAGATCTTATGACATGCTTCCCACTCAAGTGCAAGAACCATAGTCCGAAAGCCTAGACCAGCGTGAACTTCTTAAGCCTAAAAATTTGAATATATTTTACTTGTACAATAGATTCAACGGATTGTCAGGATGGCCGAGTGGTCTAAGGCGCCAGACTCAAGTTCTGGTCCTCGAAAGAGGGCGTGGGTTCAAATCCCACTTCTGACAACTCTTTTTTTCGTTTTTCCTGCGAGCAATGCTAACGACGTCGTTTGGATAATCCGTCACCACATTGAAACAACGGCACTTCGTCTACGTCGTTTCGATTGCCTCCTTGAACAAAAATCCCACGTACCATAAGCCCTAAGGAGTAGCCACTCCTCGTTACTGGAAACAAAGCTCACTCGCTGTAGTAGACAGGCAGCGAACCGAGTTCGTTTGCCGAGTGAACTCGCCAGCGATGGCCGAGTCGTCAATAGATATTAGTATGGTGACAAATTCGGAGATGGAAGGGGTCCCATCTTCACAGCCGCCATCGAACTCAGACGGAGCTACTCAACAAACACTGGAAGAACTGGTGGGCAGAGCCATTGCTCCAATAAAGCGAGAGTTTTTGCGACCGCCGCCACCCTCTAGAACCACCCAAAATGACGCCGCCTCTGACGCCAATTCCAACGCCAACGCCAAGCAATCTCAGTCTAGCTTAGTCAAGGAAAAGAAATCAAAACGACAACTCAAACGAGAGCGTCGTCAGGTCCCAAAATTTTCAACCTAATTTATTTTCTTATTCTACAAAACTGCATTTTTATTTGCCAGGCAGGAGGATATTTTGTTCTTTGTAGTTATATATAATATGTGATCATTAAAATGTTTTTTGTTGGGTCTTCAGGAACAAAAATCTTCTTTAAATCTTTGTCCTGAGATAGCAAAGACTGGAGATGTTAATGCTTGTCCTTATAAAAATAAATGTCGTTTCAGCCATGACATACAAGCCTTTATGGCTCAGGTATTTTAATACCCTGAATTTAGAATTTTCTCAAATTCGGCTAATTTTTTTTCTTTTTGGAGATTTAATAAGTAGATTTTGTTTTGTTGAATGTAGAAACCGGCTGATTTGGAGGGTGAATGCCCATTTGTAAGAGCAGATGCACCCTGCCCTTATGGTTTAGCGTGCAGGTTTGCGGGCACGCATAAGGATGGTGCTTCGGCCGCTAGTGTAAACGTGTTGAAGAAAAGCTCTGAGGTCAATGGACTAAGCAAAGATGTTCAGAAACTTTTGTGGAAAAACAAAATGCGCTTTACCAAAGCAGATGCTGTAATCAAATCTCTTGGACTTACGGTATGGTGAACCAACAGTTTTATAACTGATTGGCAATTCTTAATATTGTCAATTATTATTGAATAGGCTTTATTTGCTTTTATCTGTAATTATATGCATTTTGCATGTATTTGGCTTAAAATTTCTAATGAAATCCTTGAAACGGCAACTTCCTAGATAAATTAATGTTTTTGGTATTTCCTCATCTTTATCTGTTTGGAGATTTTTACTTCGGGCATTTCCATCACGTTGTATCATCATCATGATTTGTTGTTATTGTCAATGCAATAATTCAGGGGCCCAACTGGAAAATAAAGAAGCTTGTAGATAAGGAGGAAGACAAAGTTGTTTCAAATGGTTCTCATGCTGTTAGTGAAACTGAGTGCAAACTGGTGGCCAATGACTCAGTTGACTGTTCGGAGTGCCCTCCAACATTTTCACCAGCAGATAATGTTGAGGAGGCATGTGCATCTGATGAGCTTAGACCCTCGAAGAAAGCAAAATCTGTAGTTGATGAAAAGTGTTGCTCTGATGAAGTGGAGAATGGTAGTCTTCTTGTGGAGTTTATTCTTTGTTAATACTTAATTTTCACACATTCATGAAGTTTATGACCAAATTATGTAATTCAACAGATGCAACTGTTTTGGAGAAGGATGTTGAAAAAAACTCTACAGAAACTGAATCTGTTCATACAGCCGATGATATACTTGCAGAACCTGATAGGAGCCTCAAGATACACCCTCGTGAAAAGAAGCTTATTGATTTCAGAGAAAAGCTGTATCTTGCTCCTCTAACCACTGTTGGGAATCTTCCTTTCCGTAGGGTTTGCAAAATATTAGGAGCTGATGTGACATGCGGTGAAATGGCAATGTGCACCAATCTTTTGCAGGTATGTATATCACCGCTGCTTACTGATTTGTGTAGCAGGGGCAAACTGATAGTTTATTCTTTCAATAATAGTTAGAATAATATGCTGTGATTTGCAGGTTCAGGACAGCCAGTGGAATAAATTTGAATAATGTTCTTTCTCAGCAAGGAATCCCAAATAAGAAATTAGTGTTATGTCTTGACTTAATTATTAGAATATGCATATCGATTGGGAACTAATGTTAAATTGTTAAACTTCTCTTTCGGTGGTTCTTCTGGTGGCCTTTCTCCTTTTTATTTCTTTTATCATTATTATTATAAAAATGTATTCTATGCTTGATATGTGAGGTTCTCTATGACACTTCTTCTGTGGCAACAGGGTCAAGCTTCAGAATGGGCTCTGCTGAGGCGACATTCATCCGAGGATTTGTTTGGTGTCCAGATATGTGGAGCACATCCAGACACTGTTGCACGTACTGTTGAACTTATAGATAAGGAGTGTACAGTGGACTTCATTGACATTAATATGGGGTGCCCAATTGATATTGTTGTTAATAAGGGTGCTGGATCTTCTCTCCTCACAAAACCATTGCGTATGAAAGGCATCATTGAAGCAGCCTCTGGCACTGTAGATAAACCAATAACTGTTAAGGTACTTGGTGACATTTATATTATTAATTCATTTAAATGCATTCCTATTTCTGTTACATGTGGGCTCAGTTGTTCTTAATATGTTGTTTATCTGATCTTTTTGTCAACCTTTTCTTATCAAGCTTGCTCATCTTTACATGCACGTGTTACAATCATCAGGCATTTTCAGGATATGTAATTATAGTTTTTGTTATGCCAGGTGCGGACAGGTTATTTTGAAGGTAAAAACCGCATTGATTCATTAATTGCAGAAATTGGCAGTTGGGGTGCTACTGCAGTGACAATACATGGTCGCTCACGTCAGCAACGCTACAGTAAACTTGCTGATTGGGATTATATATACCAGTGTGTCCGGAAGGCCCCCAGTATGCTGCAAGTTTTGGGTAATGGGGATATTTTCTCATATTTAGACTGGAAAAATCACAGATCTGACTGCCCTGAGCTCTCAACATGTATGATTGCTCGAGGGGCACTAATTAAGGTGCTGTATTTAGATTTTAACATGTTGAATCTCCTTGACATGATACCTGACAACATTAAATTATTTATCGTGCTTCTGAATTGTGCTTCAGAGAATTCTAGCCTGTTATAACAGCTAATGTGCATTGCAGCCTTGGTTATTTACTGAAATCAAGGAACAGAGGCACTGGGATATCAGTTCGGGGGAGAGGTTGAATATTCTGAAGGATTATGTGCGTTTTGGCCTTGAGCATTGGGGATCTGACCGAAAAGGTATGCAGTATTACTTTACCAGGCATACAATATGCAGAATGAGGTTTATATAATTTAGTTTAAATTCCTTCGATTAGCTTTGTCAAGAATCAACGACAACATTGTGCTGGTATTTTGGTATGGGAAACATTGTTCTTTCTATCTGCTGTGATTGAGTTGATAAATCCAAACATTTTTCTCTCTATTTTAGCCTAAGCTGCTTGATATTAACTTTATGTTTAATTAGTGTCAAACTACCTGTTTAAGTTTTAACATACTGATTGAAGTTGTGAAAGCATCCCGTAAAAATTTTATGATATCTTTCTAATAAGCTTAGAGATGTGAAATATGTTTTGTGTAAAAAGTTTGCAACCATTATTAGTATTCCATTTATACCTGCTAGCTATGAACATATACATTTTTATTGAATAACTATTTTGGTGTAAAGTTGTCTGGAATTGACTGAATTTGCAGGAGTTGAAACAACTAGGCATTTCTTGTTGGAATGGCTTAGCTACACTTGTAGGTATATACCTGTTGGTCTTTTAGATGTCATCCCACAACGGCTGAACTGGCGTCCTCCGTCCTATTATGGACGTGATGACCTTGAGACATTAATGGCCTCTGACTCTGCAGCTGACTGGGTATGCAGCTGCTTCCCATTACCTCGAATAACATCTTGCAGTAACGGTGCTACATGTAATCCTGACTAATTTCTTCTTCACTTGTGCTGTTGTGCAGGTCCGAATATCTGAAATGCTGCTTGGCAAGGTTCCAGATGGCTTCACATTTGCGCCAAAGCACAAATCCAATGCTTATGATCGAGCAGAAAATGGCTAATTTTATGCCATATTTAATTACTGTATTATTAATGAATCTAATAGTCCTCAGGTGCAAATGTTGTGTTTTTCCATTCCCGTGGCTCGTTCAATTGCAGAAGTATAGCCATTGTGAGTGAAGAAATTATTCAGGTGATATCGCAAAGCCTTCAAGTGTGTAATGAAGTTGTTAGTTTAAACTGGTATGTTATATGTGCTTCTAGCTTCTATAATTGAAGGGTGTTCATCTTGCTCCAAATTTTGTACCGTTTAACCTGTATAACATTAAAATATGTAATTGTACGAGATACTATTGATTACAATTTTTCATTTGAATGGTCAAAATAAAGTTGAGATATAGTTTTGAGGGATCTTTTTGCATTCAGACATCTATGATTGATAACTTTGGCTTCTGAATCAAAGTTTATCACGGTAAAATATTCTGTAACATGTTAATGCGAATAAAGGAACGAATACATAATGTGCCCGTTTGTGGCTGGAAGGATATTCATGCTTCACAAGAAACCTTCTTCACTGATTAGGGTTCTCGGCTCTCTCTCTTTTTTGGTGGTCTTGTTTAGGATGGCTTAATGAAAGAATACGTATGATTAATTCTTCACGTCTGTCTGCTACAAATGTAATGTAATACTGCAACACATGGCCATTATTCCTATTGATAAGATTGGATTCGTCCTGCCAGGGTCGGTAGAGATATGCTTTGCAGTTTGCAGCAGTCAGATGATCTGTTGGCTAATTTTTTGGACTTCCTTTTCTCTTCTTGCACCGTGCGGCTTTCTCATTGCAAACCCTCCTAACCCACATTTAGGTGCATACTGGAATAAACCATGAAGCATAAAGTTCCTTAACTTGGTGCTTGTTTCGTTTTCATTGCCGACCCCCCAACACCCATCGACACATACGACCATGGTTACTGTTCCTGAGGATGAAGGAAATAGCCATAACTTAGACTGGTGATCGATCCACGGATAACACTTTCTTAAGGGTTTTCTTCTTCCCAATAAATTAATCGTTCTTTTAAGAAAAAAGGCTCTGAATAGGATGTAACTTCCGAGTTTCAAAGGTCACCAGATTAGCCCCGGGCTCGGGCCTAATAAGTTGATTGAGCTGCTGGGAAAGGGGATTGATGCTGTGTTGAGTCCTCGTGTTTCCCTACTGATTTTCAGTACCACTAGATAGCTCTGATTACTGTTTCTCTTTCCACAGGTATTTTTTATCTCCTTTTACATTATCCTCACGAGAGTTCAAAAGCCCTTATTTCAGTACAATGTGCTGACATCAAATTGGGGTATTCCCACATCTCATTAACAACACATTTGTTTATGAACCTCACTGGGCCATTAGCATTTATTGCTCCTGACGAAATGAGTAACTTGCCACTGACATACCACGCCATTCACCTGCAAATTAGTTCATCTACAGGTTGTAGCAGAATATAAGGCAGATTTCATAGATACAAGTAACACGGTTTCTATTTGCTAGCCAGAAGAAGCCTAAAAAGGCCTCAACACAAAAGTCCTTTGCATGGGCTTCTAACTCATCAGACGAAAGCCACGGAGTTGCAAATTGATCAGATTCACAGCACAAAACAATGATATGATAAAAGATGAGAGCTGTTGACCTACATAAGCAAAATGATTAACCATCCAATTATATTCTCTTCATCTAAAATCAGAAAGAACTACTCTTACTATGGGCAGATTTTAAAGTTAGCAATACACGCACCATTTCCATTGCCTGCAAGCAATATTAACATAAAATAGTTGAAAATGCAGCGAAATTCCATCACTACTTACCATATTAACATACTACAAAGATAGGATAGATATAGTCATCAGTCATCATCCACCCCACCTAACCTTGACAGCATCTGAATCATTAAATAAAGCAGAAACCTTGCAAAGGGTAAGGATGGGATATTCATTGAGATCCCACTTATTACTGCATACCTTCCTCTTCCGGGATAAACCATATCATCGACAGAAGGATATTACTATAACAGCAATAGAATGGAACTTGACTAAAGAAAGTATAAACAAACAGAAACATTTCTATAAACAGCTATCACCACAACGAACAACTGAAAACTGTAACTAAAAGCTCAGCCTGTATAATTTTAGAAAAAAGCACACCGGTTATTTATTTATTCTCCTTGATATCAAACAAGCACACTGCATATGGTTCAATATTTTGGAGAACAAATTAGCGTATTAGATACCACCATTATTTTTAATTCTGCAAAAGGAAACCAGATAAAATATCACAAATCTATCCTGCCTTTCCATATAAGAAAACCATAGATCAGCTTAGGATGTATACAGCCAGGTTATGCATGCAGCAAATCAGTTCCAGTTAGTTATCTAAGCACAGAAGCCAACCTTTTCACATAAAACACCTAACCTAACCTCAGATTCTTACAGTTTGCACAGATGACAAACACATAAATTCATGATGTTTTGTGTTTGATAATGCCAAGAATTAACCATTCACACAGGGCAGTATACCATAGAAAAAAAAGTTATTTGAATTTCAAACCATTTAGCATGATGCATGAAGCAATAAAACTGGAAATATTAATGCACATCTCAAGGCTCCAGAAACCATAAATTTGAGTACCTGCTAAGAACTTCCACAAACAGAACCCAATAAATAGACACATTAAAGGAAAGTGAAGAATTTTCCAACATCTATAGAATGCCACAATCGACAAAATCCTCTATTCCATCTTTAAACATACTTCTCGACTCTCATTAACAACAGAAGCTCACAGCTCAAGATAAAATGAAATGAAAATTTCAGTTGTTTAATAATTTTCATTAGTGTCTCTAGACAACAATACAGCTTTGGAAAGACTTCTTTCCAACCTTCAACTATGCCAGAGAATATGAATCGTTATCTTGCACATAGGCAGTGGAGTTCAAAAAGCCGACAAGGGTTCACTGATTGTCACGTGTCCATTTAACTTCATATGATAACTTAATAATTCAATGGTTGACCTTCTTATTCATAGTTTAATAGAAATTTTGGAATCAACTTGTAGACTTTTAAACTCAACTGCCAATGTATAGTACATTAATCCCAGAATATACACTAAGAAAGAAGTGGGCGGCTAGAATTTTTGTCAGAGAAAAAAAAGGAAAGAAACTGTCAATACAATAGCTCCGATATAACAAAATCCCTGTATAAAGGACAACAATTAAAAGTTCATCCAATTGCCCATTGTCTATCAGCAAAGAAAATAAACCCATACATGAATGAGATTAGTTTGCAGAAGAAACCATAGGACAAAATTGCATAATCTTTAGATTGTAGAACCTTAGCTCGTTTAAGGAAGTAAATTAAGACTGTGTTCAGATCACCCAAGATATGTATCACTCACCACACAGATGCTTGAAACAGCTAAATCTTGCTCTGTTGATACAGGGGATCAATTTCTTTCTCAATGTTAAAATTTCGTGGACCTTTGACCCAACCTCCATCAATGGAATCAATAGGTCCATTCAACCCATCATCCAAGAAATCACCAACCCGCTTCACTTTAACCTCCCTTGGCATAACAGGGTACTTCCCTGAAAAGCAGGCATAGCAAAAATTTGGAGAATCACTACCCAACATCTTTTTCAGGCTATCAAATGGCAGAAAAGCAAGTGAATCACATCCAATAAACTCTCTAATCTCCTCCACGCTCATCCTATTAGATATCAACTCCTCAGAGCTGGGTGTGTCCACTCCATAATAACAAGACCCAATAATTGGTGGGCTTGCAATCCTCATGTGAACCTCCTTGGCCCCTGCCTCTTTAATCAACCGAACAATTTTTGAAGATGTGGTTCCTCTCACAATTGAGTCATCCACGACCACGACCCTCTTTCCTTCCAATACACCACGAACCGGTGAAAGCTTAAGCTTCACACCAAAGTCCCTAATCTTCTGGGAAGGCTCAATAAAAGTTCTTCCAACATAGTGAGACCTGATCAGCCCTTGCTGAAATGCCACCCCTGCTTTGGCTGCATAACCAAGTGCAGCCACCACCCCCGAATCTGGCACTGCAATCACAACATCGCAGTCAACAGGAGCCTCAGTAGCAAGTATTTCCCCAAAAATATGTCGTGACTCATAAACAGACTTTCCAAAAATAACAGAATTAGGCAGAGCAAAATAGATATGCTCAAAAATACATTGTTTTGGTTCAGGGTGGGGCATCAAGCAAAGTGATTGGACCCCATCTTTTTTATCCACCACCAAAACTTCACCAGGATACACTTCTCTCTCATATGTTGCCTCAATCAAATCAAGAGCACAAGTCTCAGAGGCAAACACCACAGCACCATTACTCCTTCTCCCCATTACCAAAGGCCTAAACCCATAGGGGTCACGTACTGCAACAAGCTTATCCTCAGTCGCAAACACCATGGAGTAAGCCCCTTCAAGCTTCTCACAAGCATCAACAATCCTCAAAAAGAAAGGCCTAGCCTTTGAAATAGCAATCAAATGAAGCACAACCTCAGTATCAGAACTAGTATTAAAAATTGAACCATTATCTTCAAGCATAGCTCTCAAAGCTCTATAGTTTACTAAGTTTCCATTGTGCGCAACCCCAACAGACCCAAACCTGTAGCCAGCAACAAAAGGCTGCACATTTTTTAGCATAGAAGAACCAGCAGTTGAATATCTAACATGTCCAATAGCCATTTCACCAGGCAATTGATCAAGCTTAGACTCATTAAACACTTCAGATACCAAACCAACCCCAGTAACTGATTGAAGAACATTGTTATTCACTGCTACAATACCTGCACCTTCTTGTCCACGATGCTGAAGCGCGTGGAGAGCCAAATAACAGAGACGTGACGCTTCAGGGTCACCAAAGATACCCACAACACCACACTCTTCACGTGGCTTATCATCATCATCACTAAAAGAAGAGACAAAACCGTCTTCTGGGTCACTTTTGTTTGTTGAGAAGAAGTCAGAGATGGGATTTTTAGAGGAGGTGGAAAACTGAGGTTTCTGGGTATGGAGAACAGTTTTGTGAGGGAAAGCAGAGGGTTTTGGCAGGGTTTTTTGAAAGAGTGAAAAGGGGGCTTTTTGAGGCGGGTTCAGAGAAAAAGAAGAGTTTTTAGAGATGGGTTTTGAGAGAGTTGATGAAGAGGACAAAGAAGAGAGATTGGCGGTGGATGCCATGGATGGCTTCTGTTCTGTTTAGGAGTTTTGCCCTGGGAAGAGAGGGAGAAGTAACAGAGTTTAGGACGCAGGTAGTTTTAAAAGTAGACGCTCTCTTTCTAGGTTTTTGGACTCCGGGAGAATCAAAGGTACCTTTGATTTTGTGACCTAAGACTGAGGTGGGCCTGTCACCGCGTGATTCTCCTTTGATAGATATGCTTGTGAGAATTGGCTTTTACCTATTACAACTTAAATAGCCCTCCTCCTACTGCCGTTTAGGGAAAAAAAATCTCAGCCTTTTGAATCCCAAGTATCTGATTTTTACTCATATAAGATTCATAACAAATCATATAAATGTATTATCAAATTTTTATTTTTCATATTCCATGCATAAGAGATAATAATTTTACTTTTTTAAAATATCAGATTCTAATTATATTTTTTCCAAAAGAAAATTAAATCAAACTCAATTTAACTTTTCATAATTCGGTGACTATAAATTTAAACACTTTATTCGAAAGTTGACTATGAATTATTAATAAAACATCATAATTATTAGAATTTAAGACTTCTTTGTTTTTCTCGTTTCAAAATTAACATCATTCCAATTTTAACCCTATTCTCTTTTAATCAAAGAATTTATTCATATTAGAAAACGATGCATGCACTTTTTATTGAATTATACGTTTAGGTGCTTAAAATTTAAAACTGAAAGACTTTCTTTTATCAGTATGATTATGAGACTAATATAAGCATATATTGCAATTTGTCCTTTTTGGGTTTTAGGTACTTTATTTTTTAAAATTAAAAAAAAAGAATTCAAACCTACTCTTTAGATATTGAATCACACAATAACTAACAAGCCAAATACCTAGATGCTAAGTACTCTATTTTATCTCTTAAGTGTGATTTTTATTCAACTTTTTAATATTTTATGGTCAGCCCAAATTTAAGGAGTGGGGCAAGGAGTGGCTTAGGGAGGCAGTCGGTCCACCCTTCACGTGTAGTAAGGAAAGGTCTATCCTAGGCCGTTTCTATAATGGAAAAGTGCTTTGTGTAAGACACACCTCTTGGAGCAAGAAGCCTTAGCACGCAAACGAGATTTGGACTCTTTTCCCTACTGAACAAGGCCAAACTGAATTCAGATTCCAGCTCTTGCTGCATTGCCCTTGTTGGGGAGATTTCGTTGCTTGGCAATGTAGATATTTTGGTAAAATGATGAATGGGGAAATGGGTTTACAAGGAAAACTTTGTACAATAAAGGAAAAATGGAAAGAATCTGGCGAAGTTTGCGATTTGGGTTTGGCGTAAGGGAATGAATGCCAACCCACCACACAAAAATGGCATTCCCGCAACGGATTTCCTTTTATTTGTATGTAAATTGTGCGATTGATTTCCCTGTCTTTCCTTACCCTTTCCTCCCCTGGGAGTTCTATGAACGTGATGGGTGGGGGGGACATAGTAGAAAACAATCCACATCCAAAGAAGGGTCAAAACAAAACGACTCTGTTGTCTTTGAAAGCGAGACTTGAGTTCCCACCGACCAAACACTAATGGCTACAGAACGTACGGACTTGAGGACAAGGGGGGACATACCCACCATCTCTCTTTCTTAAATTAAACCCATATCCTTCCATTCTACCTTAATTAGGTTCTAAGAGGGCATGCAAATGTCTATTACTCTCTCTATATATATTTCTTTGTTTTTCCCTCATTTTTGTTCTTTTTTCTATCTATGTAAATACTAAAAAGAAAGAAAAACAAATGATCATTATTAACGATTAGTCCGAACTTAAATTATACTACTTCAACTAGATTGTTATATATATATATTGACGTTGTCGTTCATAAATAATTACTTTATTAAGGATGGACTATACTTGCTTAGTTTAATAATTAATATTCTATTTTAAAAGGTTTGAAGTTTGAGATTCGGATTCATAAAGTACACATTGCAGTTGAAGAAGCCGGTCCGGAATACATTTTTCCTTTTTGGTAACATTTTTGTTGGTATTCTTAGGAAACATCAAATTCAAAACCATATTATAAAAAAAAAAAAAGGAACTTAGGGAAATTATAAATTTAGTTATATATTGGGCGGATAAAGTTTACTGGTTGAGTGCATTTTTTGAAATTTTTTTAGTCCAAAAGGTTGTGAGGGCCCAGCCCACCAAACCAATATTAGCCCATGAACGCTGTCGGTTAACTATTCCAAAAGCCCCATTTTCCATTTCGGGCTAAGAATAACGAGCGAAACGTGTTCGTTTCGGAGATCAGCTCCACGAGCAATAAAGTAGGCACAACCCCACCCAGTTAAAACCCTGAGATTGAACAATATTGTAGTCGTCAGACTCAGAGCCCCAATAAAATTGCTAGGGCAAGAGCTTTTTCTCAGTGCAGACTCTTTCTTCTGAACCTCCGTCGCCCAAATTCAGCAAAACAAAAAAGGCAAAGCGATGGCGCCGCCTCCTGGACCTTACTCCGGCACCAGCACTCTTGCTCTCGTAATTTTCTTTCCCTCTTTTTTTTTTTGGGTTTTCTTGTCGGCACTGCAAAAAGAAGAGAAATAAATAAATATATATAGATCTCATTTTGCTTCTTCCCCAAGAAAATCATCTGAATTTTTTGTTTTTGGTTTAATTGGGTAATTATCGTTTGTGTTATAGGTGGCTCGTGCGTCTGCTTTCTCTTTTGGGCTCGTTTATGGAAGCATGAAGCTCAAGTTCCTTAAGGTACTTCCTTTGTTGCTTTTATTTCATATTTTCTGCTTTCAATTTCCTTTTCTTTTTGTTTGATTGTAATTTAAGAATGTATTTGAAATTCAGGCCCTATTATTGCAATTGGATATACGTTTGATCGAAAATGTTAAATATTGAGGGAAAAGGGTGCTAGTCATGTTAGCTGCTAAGAGGCATTGTTGTGTTGTTTTCGTTTTGATTTGTTTCATGTGTATTTATTTTTCGAGGTTGCGATAAGCGTGGTGATCTCATGTATTGTTATGATCAGATTATTAGGATCAGATGGTTTAGTTTATATAATCTTGAAAACTTTTTTGGGCTATGCACCTTTCTTATACAAGGAGGAAGTTTCTTCTATCAGCACATTTACGAGCATATGTTGGTTGGTATAAATAATGTGAGAGTATTTCGGAAAACATCGTAGATGTCAGACACCCCATAAAGTATTTTGGAAATATAATCTTAAGAATTTACATGATTACCTTTTGGCATCTAATGTTTCTATCTAGGAAGTGTGATCAGATCACTTGCTTTACATGCTAATGCATTTTCATAGATGCATGGGATGCCATATGTAGTTTGGAAATTTCAGTTTAAAGTATAGGTAGACAGGTTTTGGCTTGTGCTAAATATCTATGCAGTCATTCAATTAAGAGTATGAGAGATTGTTGAAATCTGTAGTTGTGATCTAGATTTGAGCTGTTGTTGTTCTGAGGTGATAGTAATATGCTTCATCAATGGTGGCTTTCTGTTTGTTTCTTTGAAATACTTTGAGAAGAATATTCTGCCTTTGTTTTAGAGATGAGTGAAGACAAACAAATGCTTACATATTGCTTTTTATTTTTGCGATCAGGCAAAGGCAAAGTCTCAAAAGAAAGCTGAAGCAAAGGCTCACCACTAAAGCAGAGGGGTTTTGTTCATAGTTGCATGCATGAGTTGAGTTTGGTGTAGGAATAATGCATATCAATGGAATTGTACCAGTTTTTCATTTTGGCCTGCAGCATTTGTGGACCATGACTTACCTGTCTCTAAAAATTTTTTGAGAGTTATCAACTTGGTCCTTCAAGTATTATTTTTTCAGTTGGCAATGGTTACACTATTTATGTTTAGTTTCTGTTCTGTAATTCGCAATGGGCAAGCTGTTGGATGATTATATGCTCCCCGGACTGGTTCAAAATAATAATTCTGTCACTTTTTGGCTCCCAAAATCTGGTGCATTTTTTAAAATCTTGTGCAGCATTAGTTCTTTCCTCAATCGTGGCGACCAAAGTATTCAAGGTTTCAACTATTCTTTTACATTAATCAACTGTTATCTTTATTTTTCCTTTGTTCTTTCTGGGGTATAAAGCATTTATTTTTTTGTGAGATAGGCGAACGTTCTATGGTGCTAGACTCGTTTTTGTTTAGGGAGTGGACTGAATGCTGCTCTCAGCTTATTGTTAGCAGGCATTGAAACAGTATCCGTGCTAAAATAGTCTAATCTTTTCAGTAAGGTTTGCACTTTGCACACGCAAGTTCCTATTACACCATTGGCTTAAATGTTAATTGCTACGTTTCTCCCACCATTCTTGTGCCGTGTAAAACTAGTTTCAAAGAACTGATAGGCTCTTCTATAACCTCGTATGAAATCTGGTTTCAAATATTGATGGGAGGCTTTACAGAATACAGTGCACAATCAAGAGTACCTTTCCACTTTTCAAAAAACAAATCAAGAGTACCTTTCCATGCAAGGTTTAAGACAGTTGTGGCGGTTTTAAACTCAAACAAACCACAACTCTTGCATACCGGACCTGGGACCCGATTTCTCACGTTGGGCATCTGCACTAGAAACTGTTTCAAGTAAAATCTGTACTCTATAGGTTGATGCAACCATAACTTATACTAATACCCTGCTCCTGATTAAAGAGTTAGGCAATGAAGTGCATCCCTTGACTAAGCTAGCAATCCAAATCTATCATAAACCGATTAAGCAAGGCACGGAAAAACATAATCCTGAGGCAGAAAGTTATTTACATGATTACTTTGTTGAAAATGACCGCGGTTGAATGTCTTAACATCTGGAATCCTCCAACCTAGACTAGCATTTAGAGTTAACAAATTGATCATTACATTATGTATATATCACACAAGAACAAAAATGTGAAAACAAGGCAAAATTTTGGATAGATTCATGTAGAATGACATGGAAGGAGAGATGCTTCAGATAAAGGCAGCGGCATCAAATGAGAAGACTTGCTGCTGTCAACACATTAACAAATGCTTCAATAAGTACTCTTTCATAAACTAACAGTAAAGTATTTATGCAAAATGGAAAAACATGCCCTAGCTATATGCTGTTGAATGGAAAGTATCATACAATCTCATTGTACATGCGGCCGTTTAGAGATGAGTCTAGTCATCTTATTGATGTCTTTCCTAAACCATCAAGAAACCTATATCAGAAACCAAAATATGTTGTAGACCTAAAACTACCAATCTCCATATCAATGGGATGAGGTTTTCAAAATCCTATTATGACCCACCATTTCTCAAGTATGAGCACTATAAAGTTTCTGAGTTTCCACGCAACAAGGATGAAGTTATCAAAATCCTATTATGACCTACCAGTTTTAACCAAAATGAGGTGAATTGTTATGGACCTTCCAGTCATAATTTTTTTTTTAATTATATACCCTCTCACTTATTTATTAAAAATCCAGAGAGCTTGGGTTCAAGCAAGAAATCAGCCTCAAGCACCATTGCGCAAAACTAAATCCACAAGGAGAAACAAACCTGTGAAATTGTTACAACAACAACTTCATTCTGCCCTCAGGAAATGCGAGTAACTGAGAAGGCAATTACTTTACGTAAATAATATCTTCTTCATCAGGGTCATCACCCTCCCAATCTCTGTCCTCTTGAGGTGAATCAGATGATTCAAATTCTTCTTCATCTTCATCTGTTGCAAGCTTTTTCTCAGCCTTTATTTTATCTAATATTGCAATCACCTTAAACAGGAGAGCGAATCAGAATCAGCTGATGATGTAAATATGCTGATGCAATTATCCACACTCTACTGCAACAAACAAGTAGAATTACCATCACTAAAAACATAGATTTCAAGTACTTACCCTGCTTCCTCTCTCCAGAGATTCATCTTCAATAAAGCGTATCTCGGGAGTAAGCCGCAACTTCATACGCTTCCCCAGCTCACTTCTAACGTATTTCGATTTTGACTTCAACCCAGCAAGTGCAATCTCCTTCCCTCTCTCGTCACCAAAAACAGACACATATACTTTAACAACCTACTATCATGGACAAAAAAGTGTGAACTATTTGGTTACATACTTTTTTTTAAAAATTAATCAAACATCAGTACACTGCAATGTTATAATATAAAATTAGGTGCCTTAGGAAATGGAGACTTCCTGGTCATCAGTTTGGACATAATAATTTCTTTGCACGCCCTATGTGTTTCCACTTTCCATCTTGCCAATGACAATCGGCCATACAAAATTCAAGCAAAGCATAGTCACCTATAACCCAAATTTGTTATTACTTTTCCTTTCAACCCCAAGTCCCCTAATGCCAACCATACACAAACTCAGAAAATTAAAGAGACATATCATTCACCTGAACAAAAATTACACTACATGGTTCAACTTCTTGCCCTCCTCATATTTAGCAACAAAAAGGATTAATTTTCAGAACCTCACACTTAACCATAAAATAAAACAAAACTTTTCTACTTCATAAGCTCACATTTCCATCACACTTGTCAAATCACAAGCTGCTACAAGAAGAACCCAGAAAACAGAAGTAGCAGAATTCACTATAAATGTAAGTATTTATACATATATGTACATATGGGTACCTGTAAATCAGTTGAAACTTCAACATCACTTATGGTAGTAAGAGAAGAGAGGTAACGGTCGGCTCCCAAGGCGGCTTCAGGCAAGACAGCGTATTGCAACACTTTGTCTGTTAAGAGCATGTCGGAAAGCTCCCTCCTTATCTGTTTCGCTACCATTTTAACTCTCCTTGGATTGGCCATGCACTTTATGGTTGCGCCTGTTGTGGGGTTGGTGCGTAGGTGAATATGGGCCGTTGGTTTTGGGGTGGGGAAAGAACATGGTTTGAGATGGACGGTTGTGATCGGGAGGTGGTGGTGGAGGAGTACGTGGGGCATTGCTACAGGGGGCTGCCTTGGTCTTCCTCTTCTGGTTGTTGCGAGAGCGTACGAGATTGGGGAGGAAAGGAAATCGAAGATCGAAGAGGAAGAGAGAAATATCCTTTTCTATAAATATGAGGGGTGCTTTGGTCATTCCAGTGGAATTCTAAAATGTTAGTATGTGAGAAAACCAAAAAGGGTTGCCTTTGAACAAATGAAGGGGAAATTTTGAGAATGCAATGAGAAAGAAAGGGAAATCCCGTGGAAACGTTAATTACGTAAACGACGGGGTTTTCTTTTCTTCGGTCATTGCTATGCTGTGACTGAATTGCCCATGAAATTGCGAGCGTCATTTGTCCGAAACACCCTTCCAGCTCAAAAATCTCAAAACTAACGCCTTTTCGAAAGCTTCCCCTGGAAACCGAAGTTCGAGTCTTTGAGATGAGATGATCTCTTGACCCTCTAACCCAAATCCATCAATCCGACACCCCAAATACTCATTTTCACCCCGAATTCGCGATTCAAATTCAGCCATGGAGGAACCGGAGAGAACCATGGTTGACGTAAGAGAAGAGCTCATGGTTTCACCAACAGGCCAAAACCAAAACCCTTGTTCAAGAACAGCCCATTTTCTCAAACCCATTTTCAGTTCCCTCGAAAACCCACTTCCCAAGCTTCCTTCACAATGTCTTTCCTCTCTGGAAGAGTCCTCTCTTGAACCCAAAAATCTGCCTTTGAGTATCAGTTTTCACGGGTGGAGATGCAGAGCAAAGAATTGGTCCACATGGATTGAAAAGATGGCTGCTTTACATGAATCAACTTGGAAGAAAGCGGGTATCTTTGAAGCCATCATGAATTCAACTTATCAAATCAAGAGAAACAATGATTTGATTTTTGGTTTAGCTGAGAAATGGTGTTGTGAGACCAAAAGTTTCATCTTTTCTTGGGGTGAAGTAAGTGTTACACTTGAAGATATCATGATTCTAGGGGGTTTCTCTGTTCTGGGTTCCCCTGTTTTAACCCCATTCGAAACTGAAGAATTGAAGGAAGTAGAAGAGAGTTTAAAAACTGCAAGAATTGAAATTGTGAGAAGCAAAGCTAAAAAGGCTTGCCCTCGTTTGTGGATGCAGAAATTCATGGACACTGGCAGTGAATTTGAGCATGAAGCGTTTCTTGCCTTTTGGCTTTCAAGGTATGTTTTTACCAATGCACATGAAACAATTAGGGAACATGTTTTCTCTATTGCCATTCATTTAGCTAGAGGGACAAGACTTGCGTTAGCACCTGCCGTACTTGCTAGTATCTATAGAGATTTGTGTTTGTTGAAAGATGCAATTACTGCTTCAACTAAATTGGGGAAAGAAGAGGTGTTTACGCTTACCCTCTGGTCACCATTTCAACTAGTTCAGGTCTGGGCTTGGGAGAGATTCGCAGAGCTAAGACCAAAACCAAATTCAATAGCAAAGGGTGAGCCAAGGTTGGTTCAATGGCATGATGTTAGTTGCAAGGTTGAGAACGTGAGGTTAGCTCTAGAGTCAGCTAGTGGAAGTTTTGAATGGCGTCCTTATGCCATGCAGATTGATAACTGGAAACAACCTAAGTTTTATAGAGAGAATGAAGTTTGTATATCGATCACTGCACGTCTCGACAAAGAATTAGAGTCCTTTGCTCGATGCTTGAAGGCCAGTGAGCTAGTGGGACTTGACTGTGTAGAACAGTACCTTCCGCATCGCGTTGCAATGCAATTTGGAATAGACCAAGATATTCCAGATAGTGTTCCTCGATCAGATGAGACTCCTGAAATTGCCTGGCTCAATTACTGTGAATCACTCAGTGGTGTGAAATTATACATTCCATCTCGGCTCTATAAAGCTGGTGTTACCGCCCAATACTTGAATTGGTGGAAGCAGTCAGTGTTGGAGAGTAAGGGCAAAGCTAAGGGCTTGAAGAAATCAGCAAAGAATGCAAAAGGAAAGAAACATGGAAAAAGTGCCTCTGGTTGCCCTGGCTTTCATCAGAAAATAGAGAGTTTCCATGGGAAGACAGAAGCTAGTGATCCATCTGTTTCCCTTAATTGCTCTATGAAGAGCTCAAAGAAACAAGGAGATAGTGTCAAAAGGAATAATAATGGTAGTGGATCCCATTCTTGTTTTCCTCTTAAGAAATCTAAGAGTGTATCCCAGATTTTGGAAGAAAAGCAGGTAGACAACAATGATGCTACTTTTTCTGGTTCTTGTAGAAGGAACTCAAAGAAACCAGCAGAGAATCTGAAAGGAAACAAGAAAGGCAAGGAAGAATCTTCTACCCCCAGTTTTCCTTTAGGAAGCTCAAAAGAATTAGTGCCGACTTTGAAAAGGAAGGAAAAAGATGACAAGGAGTCCGCTTCTCCTGGTTTCAGAAAAAAACGTTTAAAAAAATCAGCAGAGAATTCTAAAGGAATGAGGGAAGATGCTCATGTGCCTGCCTCTTCTAGATTCTTGCTTAGAAGCTCCAAAAAATCAGCACAGGTTATCAAAGACAAGGAGGAAGGTAGCAGCAATTCTGCCTCTGAGGCTTTACCTTCAGTGAATACAAAACAACCACCTCGGACTTTGAAAAGAAAGAAGGGAAGCAATTCCCATGTTCCTATGGGTTTTACATCCAACTTTGATGGGAAGGAAGCAGAGGATTCTCCTGAGAGTAATAACCCAACAATTGCAGAAATGATGAGATCTTGCAAGAAGCGTGGTAATATTGGAGCTAAAGATTGTGATGAGGATGGAAACCCATCAGGCCATTCTCAAAGTCTTTCATCAACAATTGCAGATGATGAGGTTGTTAAATATTTGGAGCCATTAGCAATTTTGGCAGAAAAGGCTATGCAGGATGAATCTGTGCTGAGAGGAGCAGGGGAAACTTTTGAGGGTGCTTACAAGGATCATAGAGAATTACAGATGGTGCAGGAGAAAGTTGTGATGGGAGAACCAGAAAAAACTGTGAAATGTGCAAACGAGGCGAACCCAGAACATCCAGTTCACAAAATGCTAAGCATCAATGGTGTTGAAGGAGAGTGCAGTTGCTATGCGGTTGAGATACCTGGATTAACACTTGAAGCTCGGATTAGCAGGCTTGAGAAACTGGTTGAAGAGCTAAAAGCAATGAGATCTGCTTGCAAGTAGTCAGTCTAGCCATTAGCATCAAGATGTACTGTAGTCATTTTTCCTTTTTTTTTTCAATTTTTATTTTACTTTTAGAATAAATGCATATGATTTTCTTTGGTTTGATGTTGATTCAGTAGAAACAGATACAGTCATGGAACTTGCTGAGCTTTGATTTAGAAGAACATTATATGTAAAAATTTCGCTTTATTGATCAGGACAAATTATTACTGCTATGACACTCTGATGATCTCTGCTTGATCACAATGATGCATGCCACTCGAACTTCAGAGATATTTTGGTGTTTTAAGTTATTTCACCATGACTGATGTTTCAATCATGTCACTCGAAAAATAATTAATCATAGATCAGATGTTTTGTGCTAAGCGGTTTATATTTCCTTGAGATATGATGCAAATTATAGGAGGCAACTTCTCTTTTGATTGAACATTGTCAATCCTTTATGTGATGACATGAAACATGTTGCAATATCTGGTGATAAAAAGCTTTGAAGATTTATTCAGAACTTCATATCCATCCTCTCCTTCACTGGAAAATTTAGGCATCATATTGGCTGATTGCAGTATGCTGTTCACAGGGATGAAAAAAACCATTTATCACTGTTATCCCACCACCATCTTGGAAGGCTGCAGACTTTGAAAAGTTGTCATTTAAGTAGAGATTGCTTGCCTGATGATTGGGATGAAGGACGGTGGGGGGAAGATGACATGCTTAACCAGAATTTTTTTCAATACGCAGTCCTTAATAGTAGAACTGTATACCAAAATAGTTGTCAGAGTTTGGACTCTGAAGTGTATTGATCCATTATCAAATATCAACCCATCAAATCCTGGTCCAAAGAGATGTTTGCTATATCAGTTCAACGTTGCATGTGGGCGCCGGCCACGGGCTATGACCCTCTGATATGGCTACACCTAAGGTCACAAAGGGTCTTGAACTTTAGACTTGCAGGACAGGGGCTGCCTAAGAGCAAGCTATGAGATTTCCTTTCACAGCCAACTACATTGAGCATTTTTGAGTTGTGTACAAAACATTAAAAATGCTCTTACCCCTGACTCCTAGCAAGCGTTTTTTCTACGAATGAATTTCCCATATAATCCATGAAAGCTATTTCAGGTGAGATTCTGCTAGAGATCAGAACAAGCCAAAAAGAAGGGGAACTTTCAAAGAAAATAATTATTACTTTCTGCCTAACATAATCACTAGACTGCAGATTTTATGTGTCGTGATGACAGGTAGCACCGGCGCCCTCTTATGTTTCCTTCTGTCAGATTTTGAGTAACTAAACAGTAATAAATCTTCTTGTTACATAAAACAAGAAAAAAAGAATACTACTCCATAATTAAAGATCCAGAGTCCTGGTAAGTTGCTTAACTTTTATTGAATGATGATGGGGTCTGAAAATAAAAGAATATGGCTTGCGAATTTATGCATTTGGTATGACCATTTATATGGAACTATTCTCTACAAAGTAATGCCAACTCAGTACTTTTAAGAGAGCATAAAGAAGGTGACAGATAGAAGAAAGGTAGAGGAGAATCCACGACTTAGCTAATAATGAAAGCTATATATAAACTTAAGAACAACAACTTTAGCAAGATAAATTAAATGCTGGTTACTTTAAGCAACAGGATTCTTCCCAAAGAAATGGGTGGATAATTAAGTTGTTATCAATCATTTCAGATGATCATTTTCAAAGAAAAAAAATCTGCTTCTTCTTATCCATGCTTAACCATACAAAGCAAGGCTGTGTTAATCATTCTATCTGTTAATTAAGCGCGCAATATTGTCATGAAGTAGATTAAAGTTTCATCCATTGTAATTTATGGTCATTTTGCACTCCTAATTAATGCTAAGCATGGTTTTATCAAATGATTGGGATTGAACAAAGTCCTTTTTGACCAAGTCTTTCTCTTTATTCCAAGGTATGGAGCTTTACATTTTAATTAATTGATTGCTTTATACTTGCTTCGAAGTTGCTTATTTTTAATATGGAAAGTGGAATTAGTTTATTATGTAAAACCAATCTGACAACTAAAAATTAGATACCACTCCTCCAAGTGTTCATCTCTCCTCCCCTAAGTCGATGAGAAGTACAACAGAATCTCAACACTGGCCTTTCCTTCAGCTCATAATCTTCCTGTCAGGTATCTGTACTGTTCTTTCGTGCAGGCTGATTGAACTGGTTCGTGCTTATTCAAGGTTTAAGTTTAATATAAAATTCCGAGTTGCCTTGGCTACAGCAAACATCACTTCCTCTCTGCCAAAAGGACTTGGCTTAAAACTTGAGTAAATGTCCCTAAAAGTATACTTTAGATCCAAAAATAACCCTTCCAATCAGTTTCAAATAAACAGGCCCCAGCATATATTCCCTAAATCTTGCATAATTTGTTATTTTAATCATGATTACTGCGTCAAAGAAAGAAACTGGGGGAGACAAGAGATCATGGGAGTAGAAAACAACACTGAAACAGCAAACTATGCATGTTATATATTGTTTCTGTCCTTCTCATCTTTAAACTTTTTGTTATTTGAGCACTGAACTGGAACAATGATAAAAATTGAGAGGCATGAGCGATATGTTGCTGCCCATATGATTCATGAATACCATCTTGAATTGGATGTTAGGAATTAAGATCTCATGTTCCTCCTGCAGGAAAAAGCTACTAGGTTGAATAATTAGAGAAAAAAAAACAAGAATTTATATAAAAAAAATATACTGTAACATGATTTAATTGTATATGTAATGAAAATAATTAGTATGCATGCATGAACCTGCATGTTGTGTCTTGTTCGGAACTGAATTGGGTTATATAATTGTTATGAATATGGAGGAGGTTGCGGAGGCAAGGCAGGTCAAGGTCAGTCAAGGAGAGTTTTATAGGATCGTGAGAGTGATACAGGGTTTTGCATTTCAAGGACAAAAAGAATCTTATCAAATCATATCATTATAAACAAAAGGTGAGAATAATAAGACAGTCACCACACAAATTATATATATTTCCACTCTCCTTTTTTTGGTATATTTGTTGAATCCATTTTCTTTTGTGCTTCAACAAATCAATGCAAATATATCGCCCAAAGACTGCTATATATATATATATATATGTATGTATGTGGAAGAAGCACCCAAATTAAACAATGGATTGACACCAATGGCTTGATACCTAATAGTTGTTTACTGCATATTTAGGTGATGGGTGCTTGTGCCTAAACACATAATGGATTCTATGACTGAAATTTAAGAAGGGAAAGAAGTAAAACTCCCACTTTTAAGGAAAATAAACCCCGAAATACAACTACCAACCATGTGCTTAAGGCATTTACTTTACTCTAAGTAAGCAAGTGTGGATTTTTTTTCCCTACGCTTGGGAGAGAATCATTATTAGTATTATATGTATAATACTTTCTTCTTTCATGTTACTAAATAATGCTAAGTATTGTATAGGCAAATGTCATTGTCCAAGCTTACATTACATGGTCCAAAGTCTAAACACATTATTTTGGTTTATCATCCCCATGTTTTAATCTAACTTTATAAATTTCATTATTATTATATATTAAAATTGCACAATTGTCAAGAAAGTAAGAAGCTAACTAAACCTGAAAATTGAAATTAAATGAATAAATTAATTAAAGAATTGATTAAAGCTAACTAAAAGTCATACTACCTTACCATAGATCACATGGCCATGACACCAACTGAAACAACAGACACAATCTCGTAATTATCTGCGATTCCAAGGGCAATTTCTTTAAACCTTACCCATATAATACCTCCCTCTACCATAATTCAACTCCGAAATTGAAAAGAGGGAATTCTAACGCCACTACCAAGTTGCTCCCACACTCCCTTCACTTTTTCTCTCACATTCTCGGAAATACTCTCTTTTCCGTTTGCTCTTTCTGTCACTTTCTTGCGAAAAAAAATGTCACATGGGATGGGAAAGTGCCAGAAAATCCGTCACATTGTCCGAATCCGATTAATGCTCAAGCAGTGGCGAAGGAAGGCCCGCATAACGGCCAGCAGCAGCAACAACAATAACGGACGCGCACCGTCTGACGTTCCTGCTGGACACGTGGCTGTCTGCGTGGGCACCAGTCTCAGGAGATATATCGTACGCGCTACGTACCTTAACCACCCAATCTTCAAAAAGCTCCTCGTACAAACCGAAGAAGAGTACGGTTTCAACAACGTAGGACCGTTAACCATCCCATGCGACGAGTCGTTCTTCGAAGAGATACTCCGAGTCGTCTCCCGATCTGGCGCATCAAACTCGGGCCGTTTCTCTACTTTGGAAGATCTTCAGAGATGCTGCCACGTTGGCATGAAGAATAAACTCGGGTTCTTCAGCGAATCTCGACCGTTGCTTCACGGGGTCGCCGACAAATCGGTCTACTTAAAAGGCTAAAGCAAGCCAGCCAAAAAGTTACCAACACTTCTGGGTCGACTCGGCTGATTTACCCCGAGTTGGAAGCGCTAACAACTGTATTTTGAAATTGAGTTTGTTAGGGTATAAATTAATTATTATTATTAATTTGAGTGAATTTGTGGGTAATTTTTAAGTTTTTTTTTTAAACGTTATGATTATATAGTTAATTAACGAGATGGCGAAGAGGGGTTGTTTTCACCGAGTCATCCCATCCCCAGTGGAGGAGAGTGAAGAAGGCTAAGCATAATTTATTATTATCTCTTGTAAATCCAGTGACTTTGATTGACTAATTCTAGGAATTTCAGAGAGATATATATATATATATATATATATATATATATATATATATATATATATAGTATGTCAAAATTTATAATTGATTGCCTATTACTATTTCTGAATTTGCATTCTTTTCCAAGTTGTGTAACTCTTTATTGTGCACTATAAGAAAAAAAAGAAGGAAGAATAAGATATTGCTCTTTTTATTATTCTCATTTTTTCTACTTATTTTGTAATTTTCGTTTTGTCATATTATGCCTATTATTTTTACTTTTGTATACTTATAAAGTGACATTATGTAATTAAATAATAATGTATATGTATTATACATTAAAAATATATCAAATATAAACCCAAAAAATTCTTATACTTGAAGCACGGAT